>NW_010173229.1:13320-20843 GCF_000695765.1 Mesitornis unicolor | reverse complement strand
TTCCCTAGGTATTCCCACAGTGTGGAAGAGGGATGGATGAATGGTCAACGCCTGCCTTTGAGCGCTGTGGTGGCACTGATCAGCAGGAGGGTGGTTGTTCAAGGAAATGTCACGATGGAGAGGATGTCACACCTCAGACAGTGTGCAAAAGCAGGTGTTACAAGAGGTGACGGGGTCTTTTCTCATAGAAACGTACTGAGGTGTAAAATTGCTCCATGAAAATCTCATTGTCATATCACTGTGTATTAGAAATATTTCTTGATAGCATAACTTTGAGACATCCCAGCGCCAGGAAAGCGAGTTTATCTTTCCAAACATTGTCTGACATTGAAGTGTGAAGTCTCAGGAGCTGAATCACATTTCATTGTAGTATCTCAGATGTATTATTTTCACATTGTTGTTTCAAGCCATCTTGGGAAACACCCTTTGGTTTTGCCGGAGCCTAAGGGTGTAGAAAAGAAAGTATCTTCTGAAAACATGTTTCAGTGTACATAATATATTAAATTTTTAATTGTGTTTATTATTTTGTCACTTTAAGAAGGAAAAACAAAACAGCCTAATGCTGTTTGTACTCTTTAGTGTAAAATATTGAGATGTTATTTAATGTTTAGGGATACCGGGAAAAAATAACGGGTGATGGTTTCTCATAGCAAATAATAACACTAGTGATATGATGTGAGGTATCTCAGTTTTCCTTTAGTTTTACCTGTATGAAACACCATGAAATTTGACAGACGGCTTCCAGATTTACACCAGCTGGTGAGGAAGCAGAATCGGACACAGTGATTATAATTTGGGAGAGTTAGGTTATCTGGCAACCCAGTTGTAAGGTTTCCTTTAAAAATAAAATGCCTTGGGCTTTCAGACTGTGACACAAGACTTCATTTGATATCCAGCAACCAACTGCTTATATTACTCACAGATTTATGGTCCATTTTCTGGGGAACTCATAAATATAGTCTCTGAAATGTGCTAACCGTTTGAGGTTTTTATTTGAGTTAAAGCATAGGAGGATTTCTCAGAGGAGTCACCAGAAGATGAGTGGGCAGTGTTTTTTGTGGTTAATTTACCTTCTTTAAAAGAAAAATGAGCATAAGCAGGCAGCGCTGGAATTTGAAATCCCTTTTGCACCTCCACTGAACAAGCCCAAGTTGCACATTTGTAGCCTGAATCCCCATACCAAAATACCCTAAGCATAGACCCATAGCCTTTCAGGAATGTAGAATGCTTCCCCAGCCCTACGATTTGCTTTCCTCGTCTTCAGACTGCGGGTAGTGACACTTCCTCACTCATCTGCAGGGACAGTGGGGAGAGCAAGAGTTTGAAAGAAATTTTAAAATGTCCTCATTTCAGTTCAGTTCAGTACATCCATGCCCAATCCCCTTTTCAAGAACTTCACCCAAGGTAAATCAATGTCAAATCCATCTTCCCCGTGCATAGAGCTATTTAAAATTGAACACAAGGAACTTTCCAAGGCATTAAACTACCACGACTTCCTGCTGGTTTCAATATCTCTTCCTCTGAAAAATGTCCAGATTCCTAGGAAAGAAACCATGAGAGTACTTATAGGGAGTATCAAATATGTTTGCCTGTGCCTGTTTGTCTTTGAGCCCATGTTTAAGATCACTCTGGAGATGGGATCTTGCCTAGTCAGTGTAGTGGGTCTCATGATGTTGCTTAAGACACTTTACCTGTCCCATGGTCACTGTGGAGAAATAACGCTGACAGCTCTCACTGGATTGTGTTTTAGGTGTCTCCAGGTGTCTGTACAAACGCAGTGAGAGGCAGCTGGGGTCACGGGATCTTGGGGCCATCGTGGTTGTGGAGGCCCTCCAGGGAGAGGCGAGTTGGATCCGGGTGGAGGGTGTCCAATTCCGCTATATGGGCCAAGCATTTCGGCAGCACCGCAGTGCCCTGACTGTTGCTGGCAATGCGTGGATGGCAGGTGAGATGGCTGCACCAGAGGTGGGTCTCAATGATCACAGATGTCTACCTTTTTCTGCCCAAAGCTGGGGCTGATGTCTTCAAAAGCCTGCTCAGCTCTCAGGTCAGCTGACAAATTGGATTGGTAAAAGTGAGAAAATCTCACCTGTAGTCTAAGTCCAAGCAAAACTTGATAAAGTGCTTCAAGCTGCTATAGTTCCTTTGCATCTCTGGATAGCTTATTCATAAAATAGCATTTCGTTTTTATGACACACCTCTGAGTTGGTGTGCTACTTCTAACACTGATAATGAAAGCACTAAATACTGTGAGGGAGCCCAAAGGTGGCTCTGGGCTGTTTGGTAGCACAGACCAAAATTCAACTCTATCACCTGAAAGTTGAGGAACATACTAAGTTCTTTTGACTTTGTCACAGCTAAGTGCAAAATTTTTCTCTGTGAAAGTAGCAGTGAGGGTTCTGCAGACTGGTCAATATGGGAGCAAGCTAGGTGGGCTCCAATAATGTTTTAAACGTAGTGGATGGGACTTTCCCCTCCAGCTATCCCAAAATTATTCCTTCCCTATGCTATCTTCATCACTGAGTGAGGAACTAGGCTTCCTAGTGGCAGAAGACAGCACTAACCATGCTGCTGGAGTGCAGTGGGCAGTTCACCGTGCCTGGCTAGACAAGATGTATGAGATTCTTGCCCTGTCCTCATTGCCCTTCTGAAATGTTCCTCCTCTCCTTCAATAACACACTTCACTCTTGGGATCCTACCTTATCCTTTCACGGGATCTCTTTCTCCTTCCTCACATTAGTGGGCCACCTCCATTAAGCCATTTCTACATTCGGGGCCCCTCTTCACTACTGTGGCCATCTCAGCAATGCCTCTCTGTTGACAGAGGTCTGTCAGGTGAGTAAGGGTGGGAAGCTGCAACAGAGGAGTCTCACAGGATCCAAAATGATTAATTGCACAGAATCAAAGGCTGAGGAGCTAAAAAACTCCCTCAACGTTCAAGATGCAGCGTGTTTTTGCTCACAGCACTCTTTGCTTTCCAGACTCGTACATACATGGCAGTTGTATTTTGGACTCCTTTGGCCAAGGACTCCGTCTGACCGGGATCTCAAACCTTAGTGTGGACAGTAATGTTTTCTATAACGTTTCAGGCCATGGGCTTCTATTAGGTAAGTGAAGCAGGAAAATACCTATCCTACATGTAACAGCAACATGTGTCTATTGTCACCTGCATGAAAATGCCTCTGGAGGAAAGAATGGCAGATTCTTAATGGCACCCTGAGAACTTTAATCACATCTTCTGCATTTTCTGGTATTAGTGAATCTGGGCTACATCTCCCACAATTCCACAAGCAACTCCTAGCAGCTATTTCCATTTGACCATACACTGTTTCTTCAGGTTGGTCTTCACTTGATCTGGGTCCTTTTTTTTCCAGTGCACAAGTGGAAGCAGAATTATTTTTTTTTAGGGAATTAATTTATCTCTCTTTGGAAAAGCACCATTATGCAATATTTAAGACTCCAGTTCAACAAGGCATGTAAGAGCATACTTACCTTTAACTTCAGTCATTTGACATTGAAGATAATGGAGTGAAAGCATATGTTAAAAGTTAAGCAGAGGATTTAGCACTTAAATAAATTGGAGCTTGGAGCAACAAAAATGTTAAACAACAAAATATTTCTCCTAACTAAACATCAGGAGACTGTCTTACAGCGTCTTCTGCTGGGATCTCATGTTGCCTGAATACCTAAAGATATAGCTTGATTTTTCTTTTCCATCAGAGATGAGATAAAAATGACCAATTTTAAGATAAACAGAGGGGGAAAAATGCCTTTGGTCCTGATGCTGCAGTTCCACACACACAGTGAGTCCCTATGCTAGGTCCCATATATAAACATAATGAGAATAATAGATTATGATTTAAACAGAGGAGCCCTATAAAAGGAGAGTGATTGTAAACATCTTATAGATGAAGAGAGCTGGCCCCAAGAGATGCAACTACATGCCCAAGGTGATGCACATACTCCTTGTAGCCATGGGCAAGCACAAGATCTCCAACCTGTTGGCATGCCTTGGCTCTCTCATGCTAGGACGTGTGTCTGAGTGAAAGGACTCTGGGCTGAGCTCAGTGTTTCTGAGCCTGAACACACCCTATCCCCAAGATGTCTTTAATGGTTTCACAGCCAGCAGCTCCAGAGAGTCTGAAGGATGAATTTATGTATCATTTTGTTGCCTGTGAAAGAATATTTATTATAGCTGGCTATTGACAGCTCCAGAATTGGACTCCCTCAGTGATTTCATCTAAAACCCTTATTTTCAGGGAGTTTGGAAGACAGTCATAAAAAGTTGCTCTGGGCTTTAAATTAATTGACACAACAGGTCCCAGCTTGGAAGCCAAGAGCTTTTATGCCACCTTGAAAACATATATGACTGTCAAAAGGACTGTTTTAGGATCCTGTTCATGCTCTGGTTGCAACATTGTTGATAGTAAATACAACCTGGAAAGGTAATATTTCCTAGATGGAACTTGTTCCAGAAAGGAAAAAGGCTCAAAAGTCTGAGAGGAATGCTAAAAATAATTTCTGCCATGCCCAAAACCAAAGAACATAGACTTTCCTATGAAGTGGCTTACATTTTGGGTAGTAATGATTGCAAAGAGATCTGTATTTGTAGTAGAACTTGAGCAGGTATTGTTGAAGATGATAGTTTATGTTTGATAAACTAAACAAAATAGATGTAATTTACTCCTGATGTGGTCCAAAAAGAGATGTTCCACTTTGTATTCTGCTTCCAAAACAAAGCGGAGAGACATCTGCTGGTGTGTCCTGGTTTGGACTTGACTTGTGTGGGACTGTCCACTTTACACCGTTGGGTACCACATATTTTTTATGGTTTAGTTCCAAAAGATACTATTTTTTTCCCCTACTTCAATACTCTTACTAGATCTGAGGTACACTAGGACTCTGAGTTATGTGATCAATTGGTGGATTGATTTTTTTCCTTTTTCTTCTCATTGGTTAGGAGGGTAAACTCCCCACTTTTCTGCAAAGCTGCACCAGATCTCTTTAAGTCTGCTTAGAAATTTTCTTACATGTAAGTAGGGCAGTGGATGGAGACACAGGAGATAGATAGGACTTTGAATTCTAGTGCCAGAAGCATGCCTGTGTGTGAATAGGGGAACCACTTCCCCACTCTGAATCACTCTTTTTCCAACTGTGAATCTGCTTTATAATATACTTTTTATTAATTTTCTCCATAAACTTGCAGTACGGTAGAACTGATGTTATATCCCGCACTTTGGTCGCAATAACCCCATGCAGCACTACAGGCTTGGGGACAAGTGGCTGGAGCTGCCATGCAGAAAAGGACCTGAGGGTGTTGGTGGACAGCAGGATGACCATGACCCAGCACTGTGCCCTTGTGGCCAAGAAGGTCAATGGCATCCTGGGGTGTATCAGAAGGGGGGTGGTGAGTAGGTCAGAGAGGTTCTCCTTCCCCTCTACTCTGCCCTGGTGAGACTGCATCTGGAATATTGTGTTCAGTTCTGAGTCCCTCAGTTCAAGAAGGACAGAGAATTGCTTGAAAGAGTCCAGTGCACAGCCACAAAGATGATTAAGGGAATAGAGCATCTATCTTATGAGAAGCAGCTGAGGGAGCTGGGTCTCTTTAGCTTGGAGCAGAGGAGACTGAGGGGTGCCCTCATTCATGTTTATACATTTGTAAAGGGCGAGTGTCAGGAGGAAGGAGCCAGGCTCTGTTCAGTGATGTCCAATGACCGGACAAGGGGCAATGGGAGCAAGCTGGAGCATAGGAGGTTCAATCTGAACATGAGGAAAAAATTTTTTCCTGTAAGGGTGTCAGAGCATGGCCCAGGCTGCCCAGAGAGGTTGTGGAGTCTCCTTCTCTGGAGACATTCAAAATCTGGCTGGGCATGTTCCTGTGTGACCTGGTCTTGGGTGATCCTGCTCTGGCAGGGGTTGGACTGGATGAGCTTTTGAGGTCTCTTCCAACTCCTAATATTCTGTGATTCTGTGATTAATATGTAACACCTGGTACAGGGCCTTGAACTGCAGAATCTATTGCCTCTTTATAGAATATGTTGTAGTATTCCTCTCCCTGACTGTTATTCTGTCTTTAGAATGTAAGCTTTTTGTGGTATAAACTAATTTTTATAATATTTATAATGTTGATCAGATCTTGTGCGTGGTGTCCTGACACTTCTGAAGGGGACAGCATATCCCTTTCCATGCTGTTGAGCAGCCATGACAGACTTTGACCATCTCACTGCCATCATTTGCTGTGTGTTAAACACAGGTTTCTCAGTGCTTTTCAAACAGTGATTAACCAAGGTGCAGTTAGCAGTCAAAGCTAAATCCCAGGTGGGCCATGCCAGCAAAGCATGCAGGGCAAAACTTAGCAAGTTCTGTGACTTGAATAATAGAGGTTTTCCAGCTATATTTACATTTCTGATTGTTTTTCTTCTTTTTTTCTTCTCATTTTTTCTTTATTAATTTATTTAAAGGAGAGGGACTAGAAGAGGGAAACAGAGTCAGTAACAACATACTGATTGGCCTTTCTGGAACAGACGGTTTGTCCAACATTGAGACACTGTCACCAGCAGGGATCTACATCAAGGCTCCTGCCAACCACATCAAGGTAAGAAGTTCAGGTATAAAACATATAATTTCTTTGCTAATCAAAGATATCAGACAGACACGAAGCTTCATTTATCTGCGAGATCACATGCACAACATTTGCTTCTTGGCTGAGCCAACTGTGCTTGTGATGGGATATTAAAACTTATTACAAAATAAATTATATTCATGGGCAGATTTATTACTGAAAATTTTACTACATTTCAGTGGAATGAAATATTGCAGTAAGATCCTTCATCCTGTGATACTTTAAGAAGTTGTTTTATTTTCTAATACTCATGAACTCACAAAAAATAGAAAAAGTTTAGCCTCAGCTTCTCTAGATTTTTTTTCCTACTGACGTAATTATATAAAAAAATCTCCGTTTTAATGGACTGATGACAAACATGCTAAAATTCAGCAATATCAAATGCACCTCTACCTGGATTTAAAATGACAAGTTATATATAGTCCAAGAAGAATGTGTTCCCTGTGCTACGAAAATGACATTGATTTTAAAAGAAACTAAACTTCTCTGTTCTAAATGGAGATGAAACGTTGAACTCTTTAAAAGCTAACAGACTAACTACTCTCACATCAAGAAGTTGAACTCAGTAAAAATCTTTTTGTTCACTAATTCTCTGATGGCCTCTTTTAGTTTATACTTTTTTTGGTCTGATTCAAGTCACATTTCAGAATAAAGAGTCACTTTTAAGTGTTTCATAGAAACATACCATGATTTTCAGCGAATTCAAATATTTTTTCCTTCCCAAATATTTTAAGTCTGGAATTTCATTGAAACTGACCTTTCTTACTACTGCTTCAGTTGTGGCAAATGCACACTTTCATTAAAAAAATTCCTAACTTGTTCTATTGCTAACCCCCAGAAACCAAACCAATTATTAACTGTATGTGAAGACCTAATCGCCCCCTGGGCTTCTGTTCCAAGG
>NW_010173229.1:1840-13289 GCF_000695765.1 Mesitornis unicolor | reverse complement strand
GAAAGAGTTGCACCTAAATTTGAAGGTGAAAAAGAAACCAACACTTTTCTGACGTTAGTATGAAGACAATAACACTTAGGAAGAAGGAGAGGACTTTTCTGCAATTCCCTCAAGGGCATATTTATCATTTTTAAGACCATCAAATATGGTTAAAAAATACAACAACTCGGCGGAATCACATGAATTTCAGCTCCACTAAACACAGAGTTTTGTACTATCATGCACTGACTTACCCTGGAGCTGTCTACTTGATCGCCAGTGGCTCAGTTTTTGAAAAGGTTTGCTGCAATTATCTCTACGGGTGTGTGTGAACCAACAGTGGTCGGCTTTTAGCACATTTGTTTAGCTCCCTTGGTTCACGTATACTTCGTGGATATGCCCAAAGCTGCGTCTGTGGCTGTGTACCCGAACATCAGGGTTAAGTCTGCTCTCCAGATATGTGCTACTCAAGGCAGAATAGCAGATGGCCCTTGAAGGGCTGCTGATAAACCTCATTGTTGGCAGCCTCTCGGAGTGGGCTTTTTGAGGCGTTGCAACAGTGAAAGGAAAATATGAAGAAGTCACCTAGCTTAAAATTGTTTTTAGCTGCACTTACTGTTCTACAGCACCAAGCAGTGCTCAGCAGAAGACATGAAAGGGCAGAGATATTAAGAGAAAAAGTCACACTTCTTCCAAGCAAAACACCTGTGTCTTGTGGATTTCTTCTTAGTACAATAACAATCACTAAATGCAAGGGATGCTGGTCCAGCACCAGCAACATGATGTTACAGAATTTCAGCACCTTTTAGCTGATCAAATGGTTCAAGAAGTGGATATTGCTTTTTAGTTATTTATAATTTTAATTTAATAGGGAGGTTTTAAGAGTATAATAGCAAAAACTCATCTTCTCACTGCCTGGTTACCAGGCATTGAATTGAAATTTCCCCCTCTAGATTTTAATGTGAGGTCATTGTTGGGTTTTGTGTTTGTTTGTTTGGTATTTATTTTTATTTTCAAACTGCCATTTTTTAATTGCTGGCTTTAAATTTACAGGCTGCAATCTTTAAGGCAAGGATGACAGCTAAGATAGACAGAGAGTTCTAGGTTCAGACTGTCTTACATCTTCTGTACCTGATGGGTTAAGCTTTCCACGCTGAGTCCTGCAATAACATTTTCATAACTACTCAATTTGGTTGGGAACCTAAATTTGCATCGGTGACTGAAGAGCTTAAATTTCCTTGAAAATCAGTGGTCCCCTAAACAGTGTTGAAACTGGGACACAGCAGTCACTCAAACCTGAGCCTACAAAGACATTTGGAGACCAAACTCCCACTGGTTTCCATTTGACTTAAGCTCTTAAGTGCATTTGTGAATCAGGTTGTTAGATAAAATTTCATACTTATACAGTATGAGTGAAAAATTATTATTACAAGGTTAATATATATTTTTTTAGATAAAGTATGGAAGACCTGGTTATCACTTTTCAGTGTCATAGGACATTTTCATTAGCAGGCTGGTTTCTTGCCTTTTAAATGCTATCAGCATGAGGAACTGAAGATACCCCACTGAGATACAGGCTATTTTGTCACTGAAATGCATGCTCTATGGCCCTGGTTTGGTTTTTGTGTGCAGGATAAAAAAATAAAGCAGTTTTTTATCTTGGTTCTCTTGGGCCCAGTGAGTCTTGGACCTTTTATAGTAACTTCCTATTCATAAACATTGAGTGCTCATAAATCCCAGAGCCAGCATGCAGTGCTCTTGCATCCTCCCTGTCCTTTCTTGCTATGGTGTTGAGGACTGAGAAACAGCTTAAATGAATGAAAGGGGTGGAGATCAGCCCGTGTTTCCATGTCAGAGGAGTGACTGATGGTCACGCTGTTGATAAGTTAATTTGTTTCCCAGTATCACCCAACCCAGCCATTCACCGCAGTACCAAAGAGGTGAGGCTCCATCCTGCCAAAATCTTTCCCAAATCCTTCTGCAAGGTGAGCTCATGTTGAAGTGAGCCCCTTGGGGGTGCTCCTCGCATCCTGCCAGGTTCTGAAACTGGGGAAATGGTGCTGGGCACATTCTCCAGAATTTTAATGCCATCTCTAAGGTCAGCAATTTGAGCCCTGGCTATCTAAAAGAAATTCATGAAATATTTATTTTAGCAGTGTTGCACGGTTAAGAGACACTTAAAACGTCAGCCACTTTATTTTACAGACTTGCTATGCATACCTCCAGGTATTTGGCATGCTCAGGGAGGTAATTTCTCTCTGGAATTTTGGTTGCATGGACATTCGTAATATACTGACTTCCACAAAGAATTGATTTCCACACAAAATTCCCTGCTTGCCTAAAACCCCTGCCCTCCAGCCACTAGCTGGCTGAATAAATATGCAGGTCTTTTCCTTATGAATCATCTGTAGAACGCACGATTGGAGTCGCAAGTAAAAGATTCTGGAAATAATGTGACCGGACTGCAGAAGTATTTTGTTAAAGGAAAAGGGTCTGTGGCTGAACTTTCTGAAAAAGAAGCAGTTTTACCAGGGGATAGAGAAAGCAGTGTATTGGGTATTGATGTCTCTTTGTTGCTTGACAGATGTCAGAGATCACGACTGCAGGGAACACACTTGGATGGGTCAGAAGAAAGTAATTGGTATTTGGAGGCTTTCACCTCTAGGTCACTGGGCTTGGCTTTGATTTGGACCATTGGGGACCAAAATGTCATTAGTGTTTTAACGCTGTCCGGTGAACTATGAATGGTAGTGGTGGTTGTCAGTCCTGATCTTAGGGAACAAACTCTTCCTGTAGCTGCAAAAAAGCTCATCTTGGACTCCCCTTAGAGAATGAGATACCTTCAGAGAGCAATTAAACTTATCCAAGGATAGACCAGAAGAATTGCCTTCTGGATATGCCCAGGTCTTTTTTTTTTCCCCAGAAAGGAGGCTTAGTTTTACCAGCCCGGACTTCAGCATCAAAGTTTTAGACATCTAAGGTAGGTGTGAGGGATCATGCCCAGATGCACACAAGAAAACGTCACTGTATGGACACTATCCAAAGCCAACTAAGTTTGGCTACTGCCCAAGCGAAGCAGGTAAGAGCAGGTTTTAGCCCTAGAGTAGAAAAGCTCCTAACCCACTGTATACATTTCCATGTATAACCCATTTGCTACAGACCTTGTAGCTACCAAAATCCTAATTTTAAGGAAAGGCAGAGCTTATGTTCACTTATTTTTCTCCTCTTGCAATAATACAAAGAATGCAAGTCCATAATTTCTTCATTAAGAGAGATTAAGTGAGAATAACTCACAGTACATCTTCCCAAGTTTATCTACTTACTCTGTTAAAAAGAATCCAAAACAAGTAATTTACCACAGATCTGAGTAAGTTTAGTTGTTCAGCTACTGGCATATTCTGAACTTGTAGTTCTCTGCTTTCTCTCTACTTTTAGGGGTCTCACATTTCAGTGCCAGAGTAGTTTCTTTTTGCTATATTTGCTTGGAAGATATAGGAAAGATATGGGATGAGAAGTAGATCAGTAAACTGAGTAGTTTGTGATTTACCTTTCTTTCATGACGTTGGCTTCCTACTTAGAAAGTATTTTATAGGTGTAGGATTTTTTCACACACTTTTCTTTTTACCTACTTCTTGAAGAATTATGGCACTACCATTCTGCTGTTATTTGTCTCTATTTCTTGACCAACCCTTTTTGCCTGGCTTGAGACTGAGATTTTTTAAGACTGGCCCAAGGACAGAGCAAAAATAGGATGAGATTGACGATCCAGAAACAAGGTACCAGCTTCTACCAGCCAAACTTACCAGAATTTGAATACTCCTTGGCTGAGATTTTAATTTGGGTTTTTCTTAAGTTTATTTTAATTTCCAGAAATCAGTGGTAATCCTTTTTCACAGTCACCTATGCTTCTCTGCAGGGTAACACAGTGTGTGCTGCTGGGTATGGCTATTTCTTTCATCTCTCCCCTGGGGGATCATCCAAAATGCCTCTTCTGTCCTTCAGCGAGAACACAGCTCACTCCTGCATGAGGTACTTGGGGAGTTTTGGTTAAAGAGACTTTCCTTCAGTGTGTGGGAGTGCTAACTGTAATTGCAGTGGTGAGCAGAAAAGGCTTTGCCCCCTCCTTGAAGATTTTGTTTTCCAATTCTGCAACCTTTTTGGGCTTCCTCACTTGTAGATAAAGTTCTCCACAGCAGAGCAGAATCAGAATTGGCCTCTGATTAAGCAGGAAGAGACAAATCACTTTGCAGACCAAGGGGATAAAAAAATGCTATGTCTTTGTCAGACATTACATATCACAGTTGTTCCTAGAGCATCCAGGAAATATTATTTGCTATAGTTTCTGCCTGTACTTCCCTAAAACAGGAACGATAGTAAAAAATTACATTGTACTAAAACTCAATGGATGGAGTCACCTGGATTTTGAGGAAATCCACATATAAATCTGGATATTAATCTGGATTTAAAATCTCTGAGAAGCCGAAACCAAGGGCTGCATTCAGGAACTTACTTCAAGTTGGCGCAGATATAGAAAAGCTTTATCTGTCCAGGCTCATGTCAGGCTGCTCTGAAGGTGGTGCTGGTTGGAAGCTGTTGAGCATGATGGGGGTGTTTTGCAGTGAGCACCTGTCAGTAGTATTGCACACGGGTTGTTAGCCCTGAATGGTTAATTCTGAAAATGCTTGAAAAGAAATTATTAGAAGACTAAAATAATTATCGCTATCCATCAGTTTTTTATTTTGGATTAAATGATAAAGTCTCATGTAGCAAACTGTTACAGATTTGAGATTTTAGATATCAAAATGATGAATACATGTGCTGTAGAGAAATTGTCTCCTTTGCTTACTTTCCTGAACAGGTATGGGTTGCTGGTGTACCCAGAATATCTGCCAAACAGACCTGTTCAGTTCAACAACTTCACAGCTTGGAACAGCCAAGGTGGAGCACAGGTGATGCTCAGGATCTTTACAATTATTTCACCTCTACACTGACTTAATCTTTTGAGGCTGTAAATAGACCACAGTTACGGTAGAGCTTTTGTACCTGGTTGTCCATGTCCCTCAGCTGGAGGCTCCTATATTGGTGATAAAGGCAGAGACACAATTTGTGAGAGCTCTTCTTATTGCTTCAGTGCAGTGTCAGTGCTACTTTCATCAGTGGCTGGTGTCCTCTGAAGCCATCTAGCATCAGTCAGGCACTGTAATAATGGAATTCATAGAATCATAAAATGGTTTGGTTTGGAAGGGACCTTAAAGACCATCTAATCCACGCCTCCTTCCATGGACATGGATACTTTCCACTAGGACATGCAGCCACAAAAAGTCCTCCCAGCTATTCGTAAAGATTGCAGTTGGTAGAGGATCTGTTACCCTCACAGGGTTAATGGTTTCCATGGGAATTTTTTCACCCTTGTTAAAAATGTGCACTATTTTTTTGTTTTGTTTGAATTTGTCTAGCTTCACTTTCCAGATATTGTAGCTCACTGTTATTTAATCTGATTAAAATACCCCACACCACCCTTTACTATCTGATACTTTATTCCTATATCAGTGCTTAGAGGCTGTGACCCTCTTAACCCGCAGCTGATGACCTGGGCAGATTGTGTGTGTTTCTCCATAAACCATGTTTCCTAGTCTAACCCATCCTATGGTTCTTCCTTTGAAGGTGTCCAATTTTTCAGTGTGGTTTTTTTTTCAGACTGGTGCATTCTCTTTCTGGAAAAGTTTATTAGAATGAAAATAAATAAAACAAAAGAATGTTTTGCAGTTTTGTTTTTGAGGTTTTCTCTGCCTAACTTGTAATCTCTTTGTGTGCTACTGACCTAGCATACATGAATAATTAAGTTTATTCTGCTTCTTTCCATGGGCTCCCTCTAGGAACAGTCTTCTTGCTGTTAGGTGACTGCAAGCAATACCTCTGGTTATTTTCAAGGCATCTTTTTGCTACAAACATTAACTTCTTTACCCTGCTATTCTTTCCAGTAATAAACCCCAAAATATGAAGAACACTTTTACTCTGTGTTGCTGATTCTGAGTTCTGTTTTTCTTTCATGCTGTTCTTTTTTGCTATTAACATGAAAATAAGTTGGCAGAATGTAAAAATTTTGCATTGTTAATTAAAAAGAGAAATAAGAAATTAAGGGGAGATGCTCAAATACTAAATAAACATTCAACACTTCTATGTGTTTTTGCACTTCCCCTGTCTATAGTATTACAAGTAAAACAGAGTTACAAATAACAATATTTTTAAAAAATGTATTGTTCCTTTATTATGCTTTTATGTAGATTGTTAGTAGCAGCAACCTTGAACTCCAACATTTCTGGATTTATGCTTGCACAGACTTTGGGATTGACATCGTAGAAAGCCTGGGAAACACTTCTGTAGCCGATAGTATTTTAATTGGACACACTGCGCAAAAGGTAAGCACTGCAGGAATTATTTCAATGTCTCTTGAGCTGCACAGCAACTCTTCAAACAGGAATTTGCAGAATCACAAAATCACAGAGTATTAGGAGTTGGAAGGGACCTTGAAAGATCATCCAGTCCAATCCCCCTGCCAGAGCAGGATCACCTAGACTTGGTCACACAGGAAAATAAGAGATAAGAAAGCAACCTGATGAGCAGCTCCAGCTCCATGGCAGCTTGTGTAAAGCTTGGATTTTAAATGGATTGTATGTGAAGATAAATACATAGGTTCAGCTTCAGGATGAGGTTTGGGCACTGATCTGTTTGCTTAGTCCTCTGCTTGTCTTCCAGTCCTCAGAAAGATGATACTGAGGACGATTTGGTGATGAGGGAGAGGAACTTGGAACATCATTTGATCAGCTGGGTCCTGCATCATTTTTCAAGCGCTCCATTCATAGCAGCCGATGGTAAAGCTGAATAAACATAAGCTGCTGAGAAACTGGAGACTGCATTCTGCAGGAAAATTCAGCATTTTTTCCAAACGTCTTCTTATTTCAGTGTGGAAGTTTTGAAGTTTTTTTTCAACAGATTTGAAACAAGGAACCATGGCAGGGGGGCTGGACTGAATAATGTTTAAGGTCTTTTCCAACCCAAACTATTCTAAGATTCTATGACTATCATTTTTCTATTTTAATTTTGAACTACTAAAAAAGATTATAATATCATATAATAGCGTATTTCTATTTATTCTTTATAAAACAATATTTAGTATACAATATTTAAGTATAAACACAGGCATACTTCTGTTCAACTTCTGAGCTAAAGGATTTTAGTAAGATAAGTGTTAATTTTTTCCCAATTCAAGTTTTTTCCCCAAGATTAACATAATATCAAAAAACTCTTGGAATTTCACAGAACCTGAATTTCTGAGAGAGATATTAATTTTTCTTTAAACAAGATTTTCACACACGAATATCTATATACCTTTTGCTGTAATAAACAGACACCATTTAACCATACACAACTGCATTTAGTTTAGTAATTTGAGAATAATGAGGAGAAACAACAGATCTGTTTTCTGTAAGAGTTAACATTTTGATTTCTTCTACTCTCTCATAGCATCATTGGTCCACCAGTAACAGAGAGTGCTACTTATTTACTTGAGAAGGAAAAAAAGCACCAAAATTTTTATTTATGCAGTAAATATAATCTTCTTTCATTCTTTCTTTAGGCAGCTGGACAAAGTCTTTGGGTACTACCAGGTTGTTAACAGATTAATAACATGGATAATGACGGAATTTTTGTTACAGCTGGCCACAGCTACTTGCTCATGATTTTGAGGGCTTTTTTTGCCCTGTTCAGTTTTCTATTGTTGTTTATGAAATTATTTTTCTCTCTGATTGGCAGAAAAAGAGTTTTAAATGAGTTATCTTTAGAACCTTGCAGAAAGAAGCTTCCGTAATGGATCTGTTGAAAGTATGTACTCAGATAAAATCATGGCATCTCCAGTCCAACCTTGCAGCATGCCAATGACACAATGCATTTCTCTTGGACACCAAAGGGTGGATGTCTTTGTTTTTTGCTTTGCAGGATCCCTGGTAGGACTCCGATGTTGTACTTGTTAAGAGATTTAGAGGCGCTCAGCTGTGCCTTGTTTCTTGCAGTACCCCAGGGGGGTGATTATCTTTGATTATCTCATGATAAGAGCCTCCTTGTCATAATTTACATCTTAATTTATGTAATTCTCCCTTTAATAATGATGTCTCTTTAATATCAATTAAAACTTTATGACATTAATTTAATGAGAACCTTGGATATTCCCCTCTGCTAGCCCTTCCAGTTTTTGAAAGAATGGTTTAAAACAAGATTATTTTCTGGAAATATTAGGGCATTTAAAAACTGGGGCTTTGATCAATTAAAACATTAGTGGCAGAGCTAAATCCAGGGCCCTTAAAAGTCAAAGGAAAGACTTTTGTCAGCTTCCTAGAAATTCAGCAGGCCTCTTCCATGCTTTCATGAGGCAACTCATTGCCTTTGTGGAGCCCTTTGAGGAGAAGCATTTCTTCCTGAAAAAGCAGGAGGTCACAGAATCACAGAATATTAGGAGTTGGAAGGCACCTCAAAAGATCATCCAGACCAATACCCCTGCCAGAGCAGGATCACCTAGACTAGGTCACACAGGTCTGAGGCAGATGACACAGTAGGGAGGAATTAGCATCTCACACCCTCCTTCTATTTACTATTTATTTAAATAAAAGAAAATAAAAAAAGAAGATAGAAAGGGGGGTGGGACAGAAGAACAGGCAAGTTTAAGCCAAAAACTAATAGAGTCATTCTGACCAATTTGTTACCAGAAGCTAGGGATTTCTGCTTAGCAGTAACTTGGAAGACGATGACCCAAGGACCAGGACCAGTACCCCAAATGTTTTTGTCTCACAGTAAAAAAGGTGATAGAACTGCTGTCTCTTAATGAGACTGAAGATAGCACCACCTTTTTTAACTAATAATCTATAAAAGTCCATTTCATTTTGCATTTTTAATTACAGAGGATGTTTTCACAGAGGATTTATTTTTTATTTTCTACTAGGGCTTTTGAGAGTTGTTCTACAAAAGTGTTTATTTTCCTCAGAAACAGTATCACACATTCCTGCCAGCACTTCCTCCTCGACACTACCCACTAGCTCTGAGTACCTCCTTCTCACCATCCTATCTCCAAGATAAATTGGCAGAGAGATGTACGCTTCCCCAGTGTCATCACCTACAATCACTACAAAATCTAGTTATCCATTGCATTTCCCACCACTTGTGGGTTTTGCTCTTCCTTTCTGCTTCTTATAGCTCTGATGGACCCTGAAGTCAACAGGAGCTTTGAAGAGAGCCTAGCTTAAATGCTTCCCCCATGCCCAATCACACAAAAGGGCTTTGAATCTTAGCAGATTTTTCTTAGAACAGAAATTAAAATGTTCAACTTTGTAGATTAAGGACATTTCCTGTCTGCTGGACACAACAAGGTAAAGTTAAAGGGACAGTGAAAAAAATCTGCTGATGATGTCTTCCAGGTGGATTCTTTCTTCCCAGGGAATGTGCAATTTCCTTTCCCTTCAAATGTCCAACCTTTACTACTACACAACAACTCTGACAAAGCAAACAAGGCAACCACTGCCCTGAATGCAATTCTATCACATACTGCACATGGTGAATGAAATAGGTGTTGCTTGTCAGAAATTGCAAAACATTATCTTCGACGGCCCTTCAAACAGCATACATTTCCCCACAACCATGGGCTTGAGTGCGATCGAAACCTTGTGTTCCAGCTGCTGCATCCTGGACTCATTAGACTTGGAGTTGCCCATGGTGATATGTTTCCCAGTGCTCTTCATTTCTTCATTGCAGGATAGGACCTGTATGTCTGCAGGACTAAAAACTCCCAAGAGATACCAGCTCTCCATCTCCAACTCAACTTTCAGGAACTTTGATGCAAACACCTGCGCAGCGATCAGGACTTGTTCTGGCTGTTACCGAGGGCAGGGTGAGTTTTATTTACACTTATTTCACAGGGCTTCCACAGCCCCTGGCTTCCTCCCATTTCATATTCAGATGTTTAGCAGTTCATATTTTCCACAGACAACCATCAACAGATATTTTGGTTGAATCCTGCAAAAAGCAACATATAATGATGAAGACTACTGTTGCCAGTTTTGGTTCTGTAAACTTGTCACAATGTTTGCTATGGGTGAATTAACAACGGCTGGGTTTTGAAGTGTTTGCATACCTGTTTTCCTTAGGTTTCATGACACTAAATAGTTTTCAAAAGTGTAACTTTCTACGCTTCGCTTCTCCATCTGGGACACAAGGATAATTGCTTTTCTGCCGTAGGATGACGACAAGTACATGCAAGATAAATACTGTGCATGATGGTGGTGATTTAGGACTGGGCTGGCCACTAAATGTTGGACAGATGCTATTAACCCCTCTTGCCTCCCCAGAAGGGGAAGAGAAAAAGAATAAGGGAGAAAGACTTACAGGTTGGAAAAGAAAACTAAAACAGTTTTAATGAAACAGTAACAATAATACTACAAGATAATAATTTAAATAGGAAAAGAATACATATGTATATATTATATATATCTATTATATACAAATACATACAAAGCCAATATCAGATCCTCCCTCCACCCACCCCCAATGATGATTATGTCACCAGCGCCTCTGCGGAGCATGCCACTGGAAAAGTCCTGGACCCGACTCAGCAGCAAGTGGGAGCAGGATGCAGGAACTGGGTTCAGGAATGCACAGATTGGGATCAAAGGCAGATGAACTAGCAAGGTTCCACTTAAACATCAACCATGGCAGAAGAGAGCTTGACCCTTGTGATCCCTCAGCTCTATACTGAGTATGATGTGTGGTGTAACACATCACTTATGACACCCAACTTATGACACCCCAGTGTTGGACCCATGGTGTGGCAGTGGCTTCAGTCTCCATAGGCACAAGTATAAGCAAAAGCTATATTTACACACCACACCTGATAGTAACTATATAGGCATCAAGCACTGTCACTTGTAGAAATGAAAACTGTCTGGAAAACCATGCCATTAGTTTCAGAAAGTACAGTCACTTTGAAGAGACCTAACAGAAAAACTAAAATCACTGAATAGAGAATTACTTCTGTTTAGCTCCAACTGGGACAGTGATGTGCAGCTCAGATGAACTGAGAAAATTCCTGTGCTAGGATTGTAGAGATATGAATAACAACCAGTTCTCATTGATACTCACACTCTTTAGTGTGTGCATTTTGCTGACATTGCTGGAGGGCTGAACCAGACCCTTCAGCTGCTCTGCTCTGTGCAGGCTGAGGTTGCAAGTCTTCTTCAATCTCTCTTGGAAATAGCTTTATCACTTTGTTGAAGCCATATACCACACAGAATCACAGAATCACTCGGTTGGAAAAGACCTCTGAGATCATCATGTCCAACCGTTCCTGTCTACCCACTAAACCATATCCCTAAGTACCTCATCTACTCGCTCTTTAAATACATCCAGGGATGGTGACTCCACCACCTCC
>NW_010173229.1:0-1711 GCF_000695765.1 Mesitornis unicolor | reverse complement strand
CGTTTCCCCTTGTTCTATCCTCCATCACCTGGGAGAAGAGACCAGCACCCACCTCTCTACAACCTCCCTTGAGGCAGTTGTAGGTGGTGATGAGGTCTCCCCTCAGCCTTCTCTTCTCCAGGCTAAACAAGCCCAGTTCCCTCAGCCGCTCCTCATCAGGCTTGTTCTCCAGAGCCCTCCCCATCCTTGTGGCTCTTCTCTGAACACGCTCCAGAATCTCAACATCCTTCTTATAGTGAGGGGCCCAGAACTGAACACAGTACTTGAGGTGCGGCCTCACCAGTGCCAAGTACAGGGTGATAATAACCTCCTTGGACCTGCTGGTCACACCGTTTTTAATACAGGCCAAGCTGCTGTCAACCAACACCCCCAGGTCCTTCTCCACACATTTATTTAAGAAAATGACAGTCTTATTTTTGCACTGATTTAATTTTCCTAGTAGAAGAGGTTTTATACACTGTCTTGCTACTGCTTCTTCATTTTGGGAGGAAAAATTTCAAGAGTGATGAACTCTCAAACAGCTATGACACAACCTTGCAGAATGTCACTGAGCTTCTACCTCAGGCCAGCCTAAATTTTAGGTGAATTTGCCTAAGATAACATGTAAACGAAGCATCCTTTTGAACTTTGCAGAGGTACCCAAAGGCTCTTTGAAAAATGTTCCAACTACAATTACGTCTTAAATATATTTTTATATAAATGTATACTGCCCTACGATAACATAACAGAGAAAAAGACTTCAGGAGGTGAGATCAAAGGACAAGGGGAATAGTAAAATCTGACTCAAAGGGGCTACAGCTGACAAGTGATAGACAAATAATTAGTAACCGATTGTGATGCAGGATTGCTTGTGTCAAAGCTGACTTGTCTATGGGGCAATGATTTTCATAGAATCACAAAATAGTTTGGGTTGGAAGGGACCTTTAAAGCTCATCTAGTTGAAGCATCCCTGCAATAAGCAGGGCCATCGTCTGCTAGATCAGGTTCCTCAGAGATCTGTCCTGCAGAGAGGTCTCATCAGAGTAGAGCAGAGGGGCAAAATCACCTCCCTGGCCCTGCTGGCCACGCTGCTTTGGATGCAGCCTAGGGTACAGTTGGCTTTCTGGGCTGTGAGTGCACATTGCCAGCTCATGTCCAACTTATCATCCACCAGTACCCCAAGTCCTTCAACACAGAGTTGTCCTCAAACCCTTCATCACCCTGCCTGTATTGACACTAGGGGTTGCCCTGAGCCCATGTGCAGGACTTTTTCTGACACTTCTGGAAATATTAATGTGTTCTAAAACTTCCTGTGCTTTAGTCCATATGAATATTCCCCTTTTTTTGTAGCTCTCTGCATTACAATAATGTAAAGATCCTCCAGTCACACTTTTCAGCCAAGGTTTTATTGTGCCAGGTTCTGTACATAAGTATATTTATACACACAAGTATATTTACACACACACACAAACAGTCCTTATCTCTGAAGAATTTATGTTATACACAAAGCAGAGGATCTGTAAGAATCACTGTTTTGGGGACTGTAACTTTTTGGCAATGGAACTTGTGAAGAGGTGTTTTGAGACACTGAAGTGATGCTGGTAGGACCAGGAGCAGCACCTGGATCAGAGGAGTCTGTAAACACAAGTCCTGTCACAACAGGATGCTGAACAGGTGAGATGTAGCCAGAGCATGTCAATGGCAATTTCTACAACTATCTTTATTTATTTTC
>NW_010173228.1:739-14228 GCF_000695765.1 Mesitornis unicolor | reverse complement strand
GTCTCTAAGAGGCAGATATTTTCAGTATATCAGTTATCACACATAATGTAAAAAGAAGGCTAAAAGGAAATAGGGTCTACAAATGATTTCTTATGCTACCTTTCCACCTTCATTCCTAGACTCAGTTCATCTCCAGAGATAGTGCTACCATTTAACTATTACACTTTTAAGACCAAGATTGCAACAGGACCAGCACACCTATGAGTAAGTCGGACAGCAAGAAGTAAATGGGATAATTTAATGCATTTCTGAAAGGGTAGATTTTCTATTCTGATAATATGTCACAAGAACTGATACTTCTACAGAGTGTCAGGAAACAGGCCAAAGACCAAACAAAAGACTATGCAATGTAACACCCTCTCGCTATGTCAACCTGTAATTATCCTGATTTTTTTAATATATTTTCTTTTAAACTTAAGCATATTAATTATACTTTCTTTGTAAAAAAATAACCTATAAATTGAACTGCAGTTTAACACAGCATTATATTCCTTTTAGATCCAAATGCTAAGCACAAGAATCTCAAATCTGTTTGACTGGTACTTCACGATCCTATTTGGACCTGATGTGGTAAAAATGATGAAATTTATACACATACAGATTGGGCAAATCAAATTATAAATTCCAGTTCCTTATTACATAGAACTCTAAGTTCTCGAGTTTTGGACATCAGTGCTGATCTTAGCTGTGGATACATCACAAGTGAGAATATATGATTATTTGCTTTCCCCATTTAGACATAGCTGATAACGCCCAGCTAAAGGAAAAAATCCATAAGGAAAGCTAATCGAGTGATTAGCAGAAAAACAATAGGCTGGGAGCTGCTTCTCCATAGACACTGTTTTAGTTTACATAGAGTAGGGCACTTAGCTTTATATTCCCCTTTCTTTAATCTCTATTGAATAGGGACTAGTATTTTCAGTTTTCCAGTAACGGGAATAAATATCAGTAGTTACTTAAGTGATAGGATTAAGAACTCTGTATATTTTCAGATAAACAAATATATAGAATAGATAGTAAGTTCTGTATATATTTACACTTTATGCTTTCTAACATTTTTAACAGTAGCTTAAATAACTGGAAAATATGGAAGAGGTTAGTTTGATGTATGATTACACGCTGGAAAATTAAGATAAAATCAATACTAAATAAATTACATTTTCTTGCTCTTCACAAAGTAGAACACTATGGGCTTCTTCACTTGAGAATACTTTACAGTGCCTTGCCAGTAGCCTGTTTCTGATGGGGGAACCACCTTCCACAGCGGTATGAAGCAGATTTTTTCCCTGTATCAGCCTAGATGTGGACCTTTCATAAGTAGAGACAACCTATTTTTGTGATTGAGCTGGCCCCAAAAATGTATTATTCATGGAGCAGGGCTCTTCACCAGTAATGATAGCTTGGCTTTCTTGGGCTAGTACTGCCCCTAGTGAAAGCACTGTTTGTGTGGGGAGTTTTTTTTTTTTAAAAATACACTTACCCATTTTGATCTGTTTGCCCCAGGATGCAGGATCAACACATTACTCAAGAAGAAATTATACTTACCCACAATCTTAAGAGAAAAGGAGACTGTCTGGTTGGAGTCAGAGTTGACCACTGACTCTTAAACAGCACACAGATTGGGCTGTGGTGTGCAGTCATGCTCCACCTGTATGAATCTCTGAAGTAGAAGTTGCCTGTATTTATACAGTGTAGATGATACCTTACAAATGATTCACTTTGAATCCCATCACTATATTCAGCAACCAAAAATGTCACTAATCAATTCTCTGGTCAATTATATTATGGCTTTCCATTTCTGTTGCAATTTGTCCTTCACAAAAATGCAGATGCTGTTTTAATTATCAAGTTATTATTTTGACAAAAATATTGTATTTTTAAATGTACTTTTCATAGCATTCAGAAAAATTAGCCACGTTAGTTGTGTTAAGATGGCTAAGGATGAAGCAGCTCTTTGGTAGTAGCACTTCTCAGTTATCTTGAAAACAGCTTAACTGACATGTTAACATTTTTTTAAAATTGGTAGTGTTATTAGGATTTCAAATACACTATCTCAATAACTCTTCCAATCATTTATTTCTGTTAGCTAAAAAAATGTGAAAATAAGAACAGTCAGATAGCTTTGTTGTCTCCAAAGTCTTGTAATTCTGTTTTATTGTGTTTGAAAATTTAACTGTTAAAATTTGAAATGTAATGTGCATTATAGCTCTCTGGTTATTCTCTGTAGAGAACATCCATTTTATGGGAAAAAATGAAACCTCTCCAGTATTTTGTATTAGAATTAGTGATATAGATTGCAGTCCTGCATATAAATTTACTTTCTTTATGTTTCTGCAACAAGATGTCAGGAAATAGAATTCCAATTCTGAAAAAAAATTAAGCACAAGAAATCTCTTACTCAAATGGTCTATTAAATAATATGAATCCCAGTTGAAGTTATGCCTAGACCAGACTGACTGGGCAACTCAAGCACTGAAGGATCTTGCCATTATGTGGAACAAGAAGAGCCAGGACATTTCTGGAGCTGAGAAGAGAAACAATTCATTACTAGAGGTGAAGTAGATGTTTAAGAAACCTTTCAGCTTATCTCTGCAACAAGATCACCTTTGAATCTTTGTTTAATTTTTAGGATGTGTATCCATATAGGGCATGCAAGGCAAATAATTTTTCTTCTCTTGTGCACAGAGCACACATCCTATAAACAGAAGCTGGCTCATGGACAAAAGGATAATGTATTTATATTAAAAAAAAAAATACAAAGCAGCAAGCCCATCTTTCAGTCTGTGTCATCGAAAAGATTTTGTCCACCACTGCGTTCAGTCAGAAGTGCTGCAAATGGTAGCTTCTCAGTAAATCAGGAAACAGCTACATGTGTAGCTATTTCAGCATTATATTAAGCTAATGTTTTCCTTCCCTAAATACCCACTGTTACATAATGCCATTGAAAAATCTTTTCACAAAACTGAAAAATACTCAAATTGTTCAAACGAACTTATTTGAGAGATCTCTTCCTTTAAGCAGTGAGGCCTGGTGACAGTGGAAGGTCTTTTTCCCGAGTGGTTAGATTTTGTCTAGTTTCGTTTTATTTGCCTACCATGCTTAATTAAAAGTATGTAAATATATTTGTTAGATTTGTACAGTTTCTATTCTGAACTGTTGGGAGTGTGAGCAGACATTTGGTGAAAGCCATTTCTCCTCCAAAACTGAACTGATGCTACAGGCAGTTCCATTGTCATCCACGAAGCTTGGGTTACTTAAGTTTCTCTCCGCTTTTACTGAAGTCTCACTAGCTGAAGAGAAACTCTGTTCCACATAGGAATATTCACCAAACGTGGTCAGTCAATTTCCTGGCATCCTGATGTGCCAGATTTTCGCTGTGAAGTAGAGAACATTACAGAAAATGTTCAATACCAAAACCTCAGACCAGAAAGTTTCTTCCTGTTTGCATGAAGCCAAGATAAAGATTCATGTTATGAAAGTGTAATTTTGTAGCTTTTGTGTACAAAGCTGCTCTAAGTGAGGTTTTGAGGATGCAGTAATCTGAGTCAGTTGTGTGGTTATGTTAAGATAAAGAATCAAATTTTAAGTAGAGGACCTGAATTCTTTTCCCAGCTGATAACTCAAAAATTCCATTAGAAAATTCCTCTTTTTGCTCTGAAACTTCACTAGTTACTTTAAATCAGATCCGAAAAGTGGGGATATTTTATTATATACGTTATTTTATAATCAGTATACTATTTTCGGAAGCTTCTGAAAAAATAACACTTGTCATTTGAGAGCTGCAGCTGTTAGTCTGTTGAGACATGGAGGGGATGGGGCACATATTGAATTATTCATGAAGGCTACTGCTACAGTTGACAGAAGTTCACCAGCTAATTCCCCCACTCCATTCTGAACTTTCTTTCAAACTCGGTCAGGCTGTAGGGGTACAAGCTGTTACTTTTAATAATCATACTACGGGAAGTTTCCTTTTTTCTATGCATCACATAAGCTTTCTCTTTTATGAAAGTTATTTATTGTTCACTGGGGGCTGTTAAATGCTTAATTTTGAATGCTTTAATTCGCAGATAATGTGAATAATTTTATGTGCTTTCAAGATGTAACTGTTATATAAATTTATTAGAAAACGTATGTGATGATGCTGTATTACCTTAATTCAATTTGATGAACCAAAAAACTCCTGACATTTTAATTGTATACATGTTTAATGTTTTCATAATTTGAGAACAGAAGGGTTTGTGTGCTATTACTTACAGTGAATTTTTCAGTTTATAAGTAAATTCAACTTGCACAAATGCAAGAAAATCTTATTTTTGCACAGGTATGGGGAAATCGAGCACTTTGCATTCCAAAACACAGCCTCATGTCTTCATTAGCCAAATATTTTGTTGTGCAGAACATCAGCTTGGTGGCAAAGATATTTTGTGATTGTTCGAAGCACTGCTGAAGTTCAAGGTTAGTTTGGCAGACACCAGAATCGTACTGTGAAGTGCGTGCTCGAGGTTGGTATTGTGGGAATTCTAAATATCAAAGCCTTGGTCCCGATTTGAGCGATAAGGAGCTGTGTGCCTCTCACCCCAGGGATCCCGCAAGCATAGTTCTGTTTTCGCACAGGCAGGATTGCCAGCCACCTCAGACACAACAAAAGCACAAATCTTACCAGAGTGCCTTTGTTATCTTTAGGAGGCTGCTCTCTCTTTTACGTGTCACTACAGACTGATTTGGAGGATTTGACTGCAGGGGGAAATCGTAAAAATTCTGATGGCCAGTTCACTCCCCTCTCCTCTGTAGAAATTTCTGCGGTCAATGAGATTGAAAAATGTCTTTTTAGTGATGTGCTTGATGCAGACAGTGCCCTTATTTATCCTGTGATGACCTCATAGCAGCAGCACATGCCCTCTTGATGGAGAGGATTATTGTAATTCCCTCCTAGAAAGGCTTCCAGCAGCTCAGCTCTGTCACTTGCAGCCTGTTCAGAATGCAGTGACACACTCCTGTCCTGTCTTGAGCAAATACGATCATCCCTCCTGTACCTTAACTCATTTACTTTGTCTGCTATGAAGTCGCTGTTTGATTTTAAAGTTTGCTCTCTTAGTTTTGAAATCCTTAATGGTTTAGATCCTGGCTATTTTCAAGAACTCCTCCACAAATATCATCTTGACAGATATCACCACCCCCATAGCACATTTTAGGAATCTCAGCATCACATCTTAGGTTGGCAAGTTATGTCCTTTGCTGTGATAGGCCTTCAGTTAAGGAACTCCTCCAGTAAATCTGTCTTGAACCATATATCTCTATCTGAAAAAATTAAAATTAAATTTAAATTTTCGGCTACTTATTTTTTCTCCATTATTTTTCAGCATAATTCCTATTAAAACCATATTTACTATGGTTTCACTCAACAATTCTTCCTGGAGTTGTTATTTCATATTTTCTTGTTTCCTTATTTGTAGAGTAACAGAAGAATGTTAGTGGTGTCGTGAGCAATAGTAACTTCTTAATGCTGAGTTTCATATTGTATTATAAGGTTACAAGCTTTTCAATATTAACATACACAGTATATAAATGTAATTGTTTACTAAATAGGACACATGGGCCATTATAATTTTAAAAAAATTGTGTTTGAATCTTTATTCCCCTTCCTTGCAAGGGATTATTCCTTCCTTTTTCCCTTTGTGCAGTCTAAGTCACTAGGCTTCAACTGTACAAAGCTTCAGATGGAGAGGAATCCTCTTTGTTTGCTTGTCTTGCTGTCTGTTTTTCTTTCTGCTTCAGTTATATTCCCTATAATTATGGCGAGATGTCTGCAGCTATGTTTATATGGTGCCTAATTTTCTCCATTGATGATAAAGTAAGCCCACGTCTGAAGAAGCTTAGAGTAGATGCCAAATGTCGATGGCTTCAGTGAGGTCAGCTGGATCCTACACTTGTGGGCATTCATAGAGTAATTTGTGCAATACATAAGGTTTTATTTTCAGTGCCATGTCTGCATTTTCAGTATCATAATTAATTGCATTTTTCCACACCTGAATTCCATTGTGGAATCAGTTGGGACACTTTTTACCAAATTGCTCTAAATATGGTTCTGTGCACTCACAGTACCACCTTTCACCTGAATACAGTGTCCGTAGTTAGATGCACGCAACTTGTATCTGCCAAAGTTTTATGAACAGCATCAGCAATTTGCTTTTGCGTCTCTAACGTACTCATTGATTTCAAATTCTCATAGGCTTGCTTCACTCATTGGGATGCAATAACAACGCCTGTGATTTCATTCATATTAACCGTTGCATATGTACTTAATTTTAGGTACATGAACAGTTCTGCAGCCTTCAGTGAACTATTCAAGTGTTTCAAATTAGGCATATACGTTCATGCTTGTGGGTTTGGGGCTACAAGCCGTAGCACTGCAAAGACTTACACATTTGTTCAAGTTTATTATTTTTGGATGTTGTACCAATTTCACAATTATTTTTGTCAACTAAAATGCCACCCCCACCCCCCGTTCAGGCTTCATTTCGCTGATGGGTGTGATGGTGTGCTTTTAAATTATTTTAAATCCTTTGAATTTTAAAATATTTCATGGATGCAAGTTACTTAAGTAGTCAAATTGAAATTATCAGAAGTCAGTTCTAGACTGTATGTATTACTAAAAAATGAAAGCTAGTCTTAAGGGAAAAAAAAGGTTGTTGGGGGGGCGAGCATTCTTAAATAAAATATTACAAATCAGTTATTTCCGGAAAAGAGATTTAAACAGAGGAAGTTGGCATGCATACCTGAAGCTAATTTCATTATATTTAGATCTTTCTAAATTTAACTTCAGTGCAAACTCCTTGTTCTGCTAGGTCAGCTAAATAGATTATTTTTTTAACTTTTTTTTTTGGTCTTGTTATTTTTAGTAGTCTTTTGATGGATTGCAGTCAGTGAGAATACTAAGGAACCTTTTTGCTCCAATAATTCTTGAAACAATCCGAAAGTATTGCATATTATTAAGCTGGGAATTTACAAATCCTCATTACTGGATAGTCTTCGGGGTAACTTATTCTTAATCATTAGGCCTTGAACCACAATCCCAGCAGAATGTGGTGTTTTTAATAGCACTGGTTCCTATGAGCAAATTTTATTGTGGCATTGTGGAATACTGTGCATTCTTTTTCTTTGTGATTTATTCTCCCTAGATACAAAACTGTAAAAGAGATGTGTTAATCTACTTTTATTCAAAGTACAGAAATAGCTCTGTTACAGTTCAGGGATTGAATAACCAATATGAACATACTACTCATTCAATGCTATACCTGATGCTCACAGTAAGAATATTGATCAATTACAGGTACAGATATGCAGCACATTTTACAGATTGTCACTAAATTATACATCCTTCTGTTTCACTGTTTTCCCAAAATACTGTTGTGATTCAAAGGATAATATGGCTACATTAAATAACAGATAATTTGCTTCAATGCTGATTGCAGCTACGTACTAGAAAAATACAGTGAGCTGGCTCAAAATTATCCTTAAAGAGTGACAGTACTTTATATGATTTTTCCCTCTTGATTGGATACTTAGGACACTGCTCTTCAGGGATTTATGCCCTACATATGTCTGAATTTATACAACTGAAAAAGAAGTGTGTCAGAATGCAACATTTACCTCTAAATTGAGGGAAATCATTATTCACTTATCCGTTTCTCAGCATGCAATTAGAAACTGGCTGTTAGACAGTGCAGAAAGGAGAATCAAGGCAGCTTAGCTCATTCGTCTGGCACTTACCAGTCCAGGACTGATAACCCAGAGTGACCCTGACCTTGGCAGCACAGCACAAGTGATCTCTGTGTAAGGGGGAGCTGTTCTTCAACAATTTCTCTAATATATTAGACACAAAAAAGCTTTCCCTTCAGCAAAGGAAGGCATATTTTCTTTTTCCTTCTTATCTTGAACAAATGTATTTAAACAAGCTGCTGCCCAGGACCATCAATTCTCTGTTTCTTGTTTGATCTCAGGCCTTTTTGTACTACCCTGGCACTTGATCGAGTGCATAAGTGAAGGTTACTTCTGGAGTCTTTTTCTATCATTAATTTTGACAAGTTCTCATGGTGGTGTTTAGTGACCTGCAGCTGGAATACTGCATGAGAATGAACAAGGTGGCAATGAGGACATATTTTTAGTCTATTAGCATAAGAAGAACTAAGATGATGAACTTGTCCCCATCATCAAAGGAGATGCAGTACTCCAAACAGACAAGGTAGAGGCAAAAGGAGCAATGCCTTGGGCACTACCATGAGTTCAGATACTAAGATGGAGGACACCAGAGAAATCGGGTGACTGAACAAATCAGAGCTCTTTTTACTTAAATTTCTGTGTGTTTTGTTCTAATGGAAGCTTCATTTCTTCAGGATATTGCATATAACTTTCATTTACACTGCAGTCTTCCTTAAAAATATATCCAGAAGTTGGAACACTATTACAGAGTTTCAAAGCGTCTTCCTTTTCTCTTCCATTTTACATAACTAATGCATTTATCTTTTATGGACAGCAAAAGGGAAATAAGATACATCTGCACGGATGCAAAAAGTCAGAGCAGAGACTTCAGGCAATAATACAATAAAGAGAACCTGCTTCGTAATCTTAGATCGAATCATTGATAAGCAGCAAAAGATTAAAAGTGAACTGAAGTTGTAGAATGTATTTTCTGAAGGGCAATGCTACAGCAAATCTTTAAAAGTAATTTTTGATTTACTGTATAAAGCAAGGGCAAAATATTATATGGCAGCATTACCAGATTTTCAGATACAGAGAACAGAGTCGTTCTTAAAATGCAAAGTAGGAAATTTTTTCGTTATTATCTAGATGGCAGAAAAGAAGAATACAGAACTAAACTACTCGTTGTTACTGATCATTATTCCGTGAACAGGGAGGAATTAAGAGGAGTCACAGCACACTGCAACAGGTGCGCAGCATTGCAGAGATGAGCCACCGTTTCTACGCAATGCACATATTTACCCTTCACACCTCTTGGTTTCATAATGTGCATGGCATGTAATCCTACTACGCAGATACAAACCCCACAGCTGTCACAGCGGGCCTGTTTTCTGCAGTAAAACCTAAAAACTCATTCACTTAGTCAAAAGCAATGTGACAGTCTATGATAATATTCTTTCTGTAGTTCACAAAGAAGTCAAGTTTATAAGACTTATAAAAAAATAAATCTTACAATAGATATTGATTAAAATATATGTAATTACTTGCTAATGATCTTAATATACTGAGTATATTGTGCCATATTTTTCAGAAGGTGCTTTTCTTCCAGTAAGACTAGGCCCATATTATACCCTTTTTACACCTAATTTTAGGTTTTACTATTTTCCACAATTATTTTTACCCTGTTGAGAGGAAAAATCCATGCAACCACTTGAAATAGAGCCAAAATTTGGGGGAAAATCCCACAAATATATAAGTAAATATATCACTATCTTTTTTCATGCAGATTAAACAGCAAACTGGAATCTAAAATGTTCTTCCTGAATTTAATGATAAAAGAATGTGTTTAAATGAATCTTGCAGTCTGTATCTTGGAAAATTTAAGATAAATTTGTTTAATTATGAGCTATCATTTCGGGTTTAAGAAGTATCTGGTTACTGGAAGCAAACATTAAACAATCTAAGTCAGTGCTGGTATTTGGCAAAAGCGGACTGAGTCTAAGCCTTGGAAAGAAGGTTTGCCCTTGAAGCCGCTGTAAACAGAATGCTAAGAAACGCAAACATGTGTTGCAGCACCACTTTATCTTGTTTAAATAATTTTTTTTTAATGCATTTTAAAGACAGTTGAATTTGATCAGGCACAGAAAAGTAATGGACTAAAATACAGACTGCTTTGAAATTTGAAGTTTTTTCTTTTTTAAAAAATATTGTTCAATAGAAAATAAAGTGGTGCGTGCACTATAATTCTTCTGCAGTTTAGTCTCAACTAGTCTCAGTGTCTGTACCCGCTGAAGGTTACTATTTCTGACTGATGTGTCTGTCCCAGAACTGCCAATTTATAGTTCTAACCTATGTTATAGTTCTATAAAGTTCTAACCCATTTTTTAGATCATTCTACCCTTTTAGTCCAATTCCAGGCAGAATTTGACCATATCCAAAGCTAGTAGTGTAGTCTGGTTTTGTGGCAGACATTTAAACACAAAGTAAGCATCTGACAACGCGTCAGATTTGTTGAGTTGTTTGATACGTTGCAGATACTGCCTTCTAAAATCTGAGCTAAGGTTAAAACATTGCCTACACAGAATTTAATGAAGTGTTCAGAGTTGCTGATGGCTATCATTCTCCCCTAACTAAACTTAGTTTCTGAAGTTTTCTGCACATTTCTGTGTCAATGTGTTCCCTTGAATAGGTTTCCTTAATGTGACATGTAATGAGAAGGAACAAATAAATTGTAGCATTTTTTTGTTCTTTTTATGTTAATATTCAAATCAAAAAGACCAAAATCCATGCATTATTCTAGAACAGGCAAGCAAATTTAATACCCATAGAAGTCTGCCTAACTTCAGTAAGAAGCTATGCGTATGTAGAATAAAATTCCCTCTACCATTTTGAAATTATAGAATTTGTAGGCAATTAAGTTTTCAGAAATGGCAATTACTCAACCTATTAAATCAAATGGACAATACCTAAATCATCACATCCCCCATCACTGGCAAGTGAACAAATCTCTGTGCCAAGAATAGCTATACTTTATGTGATATAATAGTGTTGGGAAACACGATCTTTGAGTATCAATAATGTGCCTCCAACTCTCATATTAAGGCACATTATAGTATGTCTATCTCCTGGTAATTAGCAACACTTCTGTGGATCACTGATTTCTGATTCATCACCATGCAAAAACTTCTGTTCTGTTCTTGTAGGAAGAATTGATAATAGAGATAGTTTCTTATTTAGCAGACACTTTTGGTCTTTCCATCTCAAAAGAGTATAAAGAATTTATATTTCACCTACAAAACTTAATATCTGGGTGGTATAAATATATGTATACAATAAATAAAACTTGATCTTTGACTGGGTTAAACTGTAAACATATTTGAGAAGAAAGAGTCTTGTTCCTCTCTTCCTACATCACATTTTTTGTGTGGAGAACTTTCTATTCTGTCTTCTGCATTATGCCAAGTCAGCAGTGTAGAGAGGACTTTCACGTCCTCTGTGTGTGCTTCTTGTTAATGCATTCTTATATTACCAAGAGTCTGTTTTAATGGAGGCTGCCACTCCCTGTTTCTGAGCAGTAAATCTGGCCTTCGGGTAAAAAAAAAATTGTTTCTGGGAAAATTTGGTGATCTGATTTACTCGTCACACAATCAACCCGCACACACACGTGCACACACCTTTCTGCCGCTGGAAGTTGGCCATTCTAACCATTTTCCACCAAATACTAAGATTTGACGCCTCCAGGTTAATATGAAATTGAGACATTGATTTGTTAAGAAATAAGCGGTATGTTACCATGAAATGTAATCACTGCCATAGCCCTACTAAAAATTAGATTTAAAAACAGGCTACTGCACAAAGTCTATGAAACTTCCTGCAGAGCTGGTTGAAAATACCACCACTGAAACAATTGCTGCTAAGATACTTTTTTTCTGTGAGAACTTTAAAACAGTTAGAAAGGGATTAGTGAAAACAGTGAGTACTACAGCCGGTTTCCAAAAAAAAAGTTAGCCTTATTTAAAAATAACAATAGTAATTTTTCTAAAATATTATATGAAGAAGGTTCTCCACACATCAGGGACTATATCACAATTTATCCCTTGGACTGTTTAAGACTTAATTATGTCCACCAGTTTGATCTGTATCACTCTGTTTCCAAACTACTGCAGGGGAAGATATAGGCTATTACAACTTTACAGGAATGTGTCTTTCTGCTGTTGTGATAAGAAGGCCTGCCCTGAGTGATATGAAGCTGTTCTTTCTGTGGTCGATTTTTTGCATCCACATGAACCATATGATGGTTAAGAAAATATTATCAGTTAAGTTAGGTTCATTCAGGCAGCACTCAGGAATTAAATATTATCATTCCTTTGGGTTTAGTCCATTATTTTCTTTCATGGCATTCTTCTAGTCACCCATAAGATATCCTTTCCAAAAACTCCACGTTGTGATCAGTTATATCTGAGAAGAGGAAATGTAGATATTAAATTCATTGTGGGTTTTTGGTTGCAAAATGTTCATGTCTTCATTAATCTTCATTACTTTGAAAGGACATTTTTAGAAGTATTTTTCTTCTTTCTGTGTTACTTTTCTGGGAACACTGGCAAGAGGGAAAGACTGTTCACTTCAGATATGTTGAAATTCCTATTAATAAAAATGCTTTCTAATTGTATATTATTAAATAGGCCTCTATACAACCCACTGAAGGCAAAATACAAGCAAGGAATTAGTTCACCTGACTCTGAAAGCAGAGCTACGGTGAAATGCTAGCACTTCTAACAAGACAAAACACCACCAAATTTGTCTAAACCAAAAAGCAAATAATGCCTTCTGCATTAGAATTTATATGGGCAGAATGATGATCCAGGATGGAATTTGACAAGGACAATAAACATAATTCATTCTGCAAAGATTGTCTTGAAGTCTTTAATGTTCTCAGTGATGAGGATCTTGGTTTTGCAATTCATTTGCAACACACTTTTCTGTTAGCATAGGGCCTTCCAAACACCATTAGTTGAAATCTCTCTAACTTCATGTATTACCTACATGGTTGAAGGTCTTTTGTGAACTAGAGTTAAATATGTAAAAGGGTTCAGTAATATCCTGCTATTCGAGTTATGCCTGAAGGCCCATTATTTTACCTGTTATTTTTTGTACCATAGAAGCTTATGGGAAGAGACTGTCCCTGTCCTAAAGAATTTGCAGTACATAAATCTGACCCAGCTTGACCCCGCTTAGCTCTTGAGAATCAACAGGATCACAGCACATGCTGGTTTGACTGCAGCAACTCAGGGAAGTGTCTCTTTCGTTAACCAGGGTGACCATATGCCATACAGGTTAAGAGTAGTTGACACCTCCTTAATTGAGGGTGACAAGTCTTTAAAAAGATGAACATCTAATCTCACCCTCTTACATGGCAGAAGAGCATGGCACTGACTGATGAGTTGAGGAAACAGAGGCAGATATTAATACTCTACTGTGTGCATGTCTGTCTTGATGTGGAATAGGCTTTGTCTATAGCAGGTTCAAAGCCTGCTTGATCCTGAAGGAACCGTTAGAGTCTTCTCCAGGTCACGTTGGACTCTCTACTCTAGCTACTCTTCTTCTTTTTGTTAGACATGCCAGGTTGAACAGGATGGCCTGTGGTCCTAAAATCCTGTACTTTAAGTACTTCTAACAGGAGGACTGAATGTCACAGTCAACATACTTCTCAACTACTGAAGGGAAATGAGTGATGCACTGGCTTAACCAAAATAGCAAAAGAATGCAGGGTGTCACCATTCCATGGTTTTTA
>NW_010173228.1:0-708 GCF_000695765.1 Mesitornis unicolor | reverse complement strand
AAGAGGTATCGTACCATAAGACTGACAACTACCAGTCTGTACACACCTAAATCCACAGCCAATTTTTTGCCTGTGTCTTGTCAGTGGTTATTTCCACAGCACCATGCAGCAGTTGTTTTTCCAGAAACAAGGTCATGTAGATTTGCTACAGGCTCTGTTTATCCCTGTGAGAGGTTGCAGCAGGAGCTGCAGACTTACTAACGCATGTCTCTCATCTGAAGAAACTGCTCTGGGAACTGGAACAAATTATCCGGGAATATAACATCAAAGGATCAACAGACAACAAAATAAATATAAAAATAAAATTTTTGGCTTAAAAAGCAGCCCCAAAACCACACTAAACTTAAAACCCAGCAAGGGAGTTGCTTCCATCTACTGGAGCCAAGAAAAAAATGACAACTGAGCAGCAAGCATGGGCTGTAAATCAGTTTGTTCTTGTCTCAGGCTGCTGGTGTTGAAAAGTAAATCCATGAGCTGGTATGGGAAAATGTTGGATGATTAAAATGACTTGAAAATATCCCTTTAGGTTTTTTGTAACTTAGAAATTCTACCAGCAAAACCTGTAGTTATAGTTAAAGTTCTTAATTTATACTTGAACATATTCAACATATTATGTAGTTTTTTCATGCAAAATTGCACAACGGAGCCTTTGATTACACAGTGGTCATCTCTGGGTAATATACAGGATTAACACCTTTGATTAACATG
>NW_010173227.1:18939-29376 GCF_000695765.1 Mesitornis unicolor | reverse complement strand
ACCCCACCGCCACCTGGCTGGGCCCCGCGGGGTCTCCATCCCCCTACTGGCCCTGTCAGCAGGGACACGGGGGCCTTTAGTCGGCAGTGGGGAGAGCGGGGCAGGCCTTGAGCTGTGCTGGGAACACGGACGAGGGGTTTTTTTTTCCCCCGGTGTGAATATTCTCTCAGGAGTTAAAACTGGAGGTTTTGTGGAAGTTTTATCAGTAAGTGACGTGCCTGCGGCATCTGAATCACTTAAATTGTACAGAACTAAACCCAAAGTGATAACTGTGGAGCAGCTTGGGTTTCCTACTGGAACTATAAAGAAAGTCACACCCAGTGACTGGAGGCAACCTGTAACAGCTTCTGATTGGTCTGTCAGGCAGGACAGACGAAACACTTTTTCATTCCTATTTACCGAGTTTAAAAATTAATTCATACAGAGCTCAGAAACCATTGGGGATTGGAAAAGAAATTGTTTTCCAAATAGTGAGTGAAAACTAGCAGTAGGAGGCTGAGATCTGGAGGCACTGCTATTAGATCTATTAGCTATCTTCCACAGAAATGTTACATCACTTTTTTGAAAAATAGGTTTTAAGTGGAAAGCCTGTTTTCATAATTTTGTTATCGTCTGCAGCCAAAGTGCATAAGATATGTTTGTTTAGCAAACAAAAATTGTTGAGTTTGCTAAGACTCCAACCAATAAATCAAACTTTGTGGTGACCTCTTAGATAAACTGCTGAATATAAGCACGGAAACAAAAGGTGTCTGCAAAATGAAATTACCTGGATGTGCTTCAAAGGTTTTAATGTAACAAAAAAGAAGAGCCTAATTTTTGATTCATTTAAAACCAGTACTGTTGCAAGGTGGGGGTCTGATCATCCATTAGAAGACCATGTTTGAAAATTAATCCTTTTACTTCGAGGATTGAGTCCTGTCCATTCAATTCCTTCCATGTCTTTAGTATGACATGTCAATCTAACTTCCAACACAAATGCAACATTGATTTAAAGATCTGCTGAGATTCCAAAACCCACTTGATTTTTATTACTTCACCTGTGTACATCTGCTGTCTCCCAAATTAGGGGAAAAAGATAACGTTTCATTAATCCTGTGAATATGATTTTGTGTTTCTCTCCCACATACGCTCTCCACTGCTGATAATAATTCAGTGAACAATGTCTCAGATGAGTAAAATCATGTTTTAAGAGATTGCTTGGCAACAAAGTTTGCTGTAATTCTACTCACTGTACAAACAGCTATTGTTTGCTATCATTAAGGGACTTTCCCTGTTGTGATTTCCCCTTCTTCATTAGGTATGACAGGACTTTGATTGGCTCCCTCATAGGCACAGTTCTCGGCAAAAGCACAATGCATACTGGAAATCCTCTGTATTGTTTGCAGAAAGCAGCTCATAATCCCTTTGGAAATCTCTTCCTAAAAACATATCTCTTGGGTTTTTTTTTTCCTCCCAAGGCTAAAGAATGATCTCAGCTCGTGCTAGCTCCATTCCATTAAGAATGGTTTCTGGATATTTGCCATGGACTGTCTCTAGATGGTCATTTTCTGGGGCCCCTCTTTTAATGTGTTTTGAATCGAACTGGAAAATCTAAAAATACAGCACACAATAATCTGCAGTGTCTAGACTGTTTTAATATTTTACAAAGAAGGCTTTTGATTAATAACCAGATTAATTGATACTGGAGCAGGTATATTATTTTTAAGAATCAGTAATTACAGAAACTATTGTAGTCTTTTCCATCACTGACAGAGGTACTTTATAAAACAAATAACCATTGAGGGTTTTTTTCTTTTTGATTATGAACAATCTGTAGTTCAAAAGGCCAGGAATACTATTCAAGTCAAAAACAATAGCCTGAGATTATGTGAGTAGCCAGTGGAAGGAAAGATAATAAAACCACAGAGGTTTTTTAAATATTGTTCATGCACTGAATTTTCTTCTTGCTGCTAAAAGTGTGTATTTCACAGAGTGTGAGCAATTCCTGTTGACTTTATTGGAAACTGAAAGCATCTAGTACTGCAGGGAACTAGGCCCCACTTTCTGGTCTGTAAGTGTAAACACCTCCAGAGCTGAGGTAGAAAAACAAATTTAAATTCAGGGTTTGCACTGTATAATTTTGTGTTTGCTATGCAAATCAGTAGTTTGACTTTTTTATTTAAACCCTGCTGAGGTTGGTGTAAGGGCACTGCGTCAGGCCCATCAATGCAGAGACGGTTTGGGGAAGCACAGCTTGGAGGCACCTTTGAAGGATGTGATTTCAACAGGTGTTGGGCTTCACTCTTCTTCCAAGCAGAGGCTCTGCTGGGTTGCTCCAGCTGGCTGCTCACAATCATTAGCTGCCTTCAAAAATGGAAGGCTGTTGAAGAAGGAAAGCCCATTTACTGTCACTTGTAAACTGGGAGACAGGAACCGCCTCCTGCTTCTTTGGATTCACTGACACATGCAGATGTTGACAGAGCCAGGTTTCCGCATCTGTGCTAAGTGGGTGCTTGCAGCTTCATCTGGAAGTCCATGCAGTTCCCCCATCCTCTCAGGATCTTACTTCAGGTGGAAAAAAGAGAAAAGACAGGGAGCCTAGCAAGAGCCCATGGAGTCATTAGGGCCCTCTGTGCGGTAGGGGAGGAAGTGTTTTGGCATGGAGTTTTGCCTCACCAGCAGTATTGAAGGAGCTGCGGGCCAGTGACACTTGAGCAGCCCATCTCCGGAGCAGAAGGGCCAATGGGAGCAGGGAGCACTGGATGCAAGCTGTGGTAACTGGGTTAAAGATTTCAACAGCTTGTTTGACCAGTCCAGATCAAACTCTGCAGCTCATCCTTGGCTCTGGGCTTCCCTTAAGTGCATTCCTTCGGGCACAGCACTAGCTAACATGCTGGCTGGCTTCTCATTTGGCAACCTCCACCCGCCTCACTGGCTTGAAGAAAGATGAGAAGACAGCAGACCTGCACCAATTTCTGTGGAAGCACCCTGTGTCTCTTATGTGCTTAGCACAAGCAGGTAAGAGGCATGGAAAGAGACAATTTCCTTCTCAGTTGAGTCTGTTGTCTTCTAAAAAAAATAACTCAGTTTGTCTTATAGAATCCTAGCTATTTATAAAATCCAGTGGCCTTAAAAAGCATTGTAGGAAGTAGAACCATACAGTTATCTGGATCTTCATTCTAAGCAGCAGGTTTATCTCAAGATGTTGCAGTTTGTATCTGGTGGTGTAAATCACACATTCTAGTAGTAGATAGTATGTTACAGCCCTGCTGGAATTTTATAAGCACAGGATGTACAATGTGGTTTAACCGCATGTCTAGGAAAGAAAATAAACAGGCAGTTGCCCACAGAACTTATCTTACATCTGAACTTTGGTGCATATGCCAACAAAAGTTATCGCTTAAGCTGCTATCTGGACAGCTCGATGGCCGTAGTACCTCTGCTGTTTGAAGTGGATGCTATTGTTCAACGTAGCTCAAAGGATTTGCAACATTGTCTTGAGGATGATAGGGAGAAAGGATGGGTGAGTTAGCAATCTGCAGCAGGAGCTTTTGTGTCATAACCTCAGAGAGGACAGTAGCACAAAATAGAACCTGAATCTGCATCTTAAGGTATAAGTGCCTTAGTATGGTGGTTCCCAAAAGCTACAGTTGGGCATGGGCCTCACTCTGATATTGCCTTGCAAACAAGTACAGTCCCTGCACAGAGCTTTTTTGCAATGTAAAGGCAAGATGCAAGAACTGAGTATAGCAAACAATAGGAAGGAAGAGGGGGAGGGAAGATGAGGTTAACAGTAATAACATCATGTGGTTATGTAGGTTAACAGTGTGAACAGCTTGATGACTAACTTCTGTAGCCTCTTATTTTTAAATACTTTTCTAGAACACGCTGTTAAGACACTTTGCGTTGTATTAAATTTTGTTCCTCACCCTACCCCAGAAAAGTGTCTTCACTTATTTTTCATTAGGTGAAGTGTTTTTTTCTAATTGTGTGTAAATTATCCTGCGTCTCTCTGTAGTTTTACTGGGGTCTTCAAAGAGGCCATCCCTGAACCTCTCTTACACAGCGCTCCTGCACTCATGCATGTGATGCCTGTCCACCAGTTAAGTGTGGCACTGGGTTATTCCCTTAGCAGTGCTCTCCACACCCAGCCCCTTCTGCAGCAGTGCTCTCTGCAGCTCTAGCTGGTGTCATCAGCCTCCCTCTCCTCAGGATGCTCCCGCAGGTACCACCAGACTTCAGTGAACCTGTGAATCAGCTGGAGAGTAAAATGTCCCAGAGGCTGGCAGAGCCTGCCCACCACCCACCGGGTACCTCCAGTCCCTGCACCCCAGTATTCAAACAACAGACACCAGGAGAGCGACAGTTCACTGGGCCCCACCTTGGTGCTGCAGGGAGCACGGCTCCGACGCCATGCTGACCTCATGCCATGGTTAGCGTGTGTACCCACCAAACCAGTTCTAAGAATAAACAGCAATACACAGGATTACAAAGTCATTATTGACAAGGACTACAGCCGGATAAACTGTGTAAAAATCTCCATGCTTCCAAAACATGCTGGAGATGATACCACTCCTTTTTAGTCTGTCTGCTCCCTGCAGGACTGACTTTGAGCAGAGTACACCAAAGGAAATGCATCCCACTGAAATCAAGAGGACAGTAAAGATGGAACTAGTCAGTTAGACTGTGAATTATCACAAATGATTAACAAAGCAAAAGGAAGATTTAAAGATTATTATATGGCTCCAGATGTTTTATCAATTTTATTCATATATAAATACAAATTAAATTTACAATGCTACAATTCTGAATCAATGTGAAAGCAGATGTCTTTGTGCAGAAAAACTATTTAACCAGAGGTGCTGTCACAGTTCTGGTTTTTTCCTGATGAATATTAGTTTACCATATACACTGCCAGAGAAGTGCTCATACCCAGACCTGTAATTCAGTGGGTGAGTTAGAGCCAATTTTTTCAGCTAGTCTGCTCTCTCATTCATGAGGCATGTATACTGGCATGCTTCACCTTTACCTGCAAGTAAAATGTGTTTTTGGAAAAGCCCCCGGAGAATGAAAACTAATTTGGTTGGACAAAACACAAGAGAAACCCACACTCTTGATTATATACATTTTTCTGCTGGATATAGGGCTTAAGGGAATTTCAGACTAACTATAATAAGGTACCAAAAAATTGCTCAGCAGCCAACTGTAAAAGAAAACCACGAACTGCACACAACGCCTTGATACAAGTATGTCTAAAAACCTATCTGACATTACAAACCAGCCCATTTTACTATTCACTAGGAAAGCCTAGGTCCCAGTCATAACCACATGCTGTGTTGAATGGGAGGAAATGTAGACAGACATCCTTAATGTGTAGTTCTACATATAAATATGTGCACATAGGAATTTTCCTAGTTATGGCTAGAGACAGGAGTTAGGAAATTATTTTTTTCACAACAAGTATAAAGCTAGGTACTGCATAAACACTACTTGGAGAATTTAGTGACAGTTAAGCCTCATGTTGGTCCTGTATGAAAAAATTAAACTAATTTTGTGTGTTTAACGGCTCACAGAGACTGTCCACAGCCTCAGGCTATGAAGATAATACTTGGTTTGGGGCTGTTTCTCTATTAAAAACACTGAAGAAATTTTACACTCCTGAAATGGAGTATTTTTAAAGTAGTCTAAAGGCATGGTCAAAGAACACATAATCCAAAAAAATAGTTTTCTTGTAATACTGCCATGTTGACATCTATTTGGATTATTTCTTTTGTCAAGAAGAATTGCACAAATTCTAGTTGTTGTGGATTTGGTCTAACTTTTATACCACACTCATACTGAACCTCTGATGTTCTGTAGCCTATTTTCCATAATTCATCCTGGAAAATGAAATACTATTTCTGGCAGCAATTAATGAAAATAAGTTCCATAAAATTGCCTGAGAATATTTCATGGCTTAGATCCAGAGTAGCTGACACTTGTGAATAAAATAACCTTTTTCTTTTTTTCCTTTTAGGGGATTACACATGACCTTTTAATGCTAAAGTTCATTAGTGCTTGGATATCATATTGATGAGCTTTGTATAAATGAATGGATGAACAGGTAAGTCATAACTAAGGTAATGACCTTATAGCTCTTATGCAGGTAACTGAAGACATGTCATAGGTGCTAATTAATTAAAGAAATTATGTATAATTTTGTTTATTGTCAGTCTTGGTTCAGAATTCACTCTCCCTTCTTTAATCTTAACGAGAGGTGTTTCACTTTTAATGTTCCAGACAGCTATGTCGTTTTCCTAGAAAGCCAGATATCCAGATATTCTTATTACTCATGGCTTCATCATCAGTTTGTTTTTCTGCTCATTACTGGCACTGACCTTGCCAAGAGCTAAGCACATGCATGATTTTACTCATGCGATTAGACACTTTAAAGCTAATGGGATTAGTCAAGAAAGTAAAGCTACTTCTGTTTAAGTGTAGTGCAACTAGAAACAAGATCAGGAAAGTCTGGAAGGAATTCAGACAGAACAATAATTTTCATTAAAAGGCATAAAAGAGAAATTTAAACATTTTTCCTTTGACCCAGTCTTGATGGGTGATGAACACAAGGTGGTTTCACACTGGAGGTGAACAGGGATTTTCTAACATTGTTTTTCTTCAGAAGATGGAGGCTTGTTAAAACTGAAGCTGGTCTCAGCAAACTTTATGAGGCCATTTCTCAAGTCTAGGATAAAATTTCTAAATGAAAGATAATGAGAAATACGAATCTCAGTCAATGGCCCAGCAGCAGAGTCTGACTGTAACCTGATAGCAATGTCATGATGCTGTGACCTGGGAGACTTCATGTACCCCCAGGAATATTTCATTAATGTGCGAAGTTTGAGAGAGACAAACCCAGGACAGGTTTCCCCTGCACAAAATTACTCTGAATTAAACTTAAAATAAAGGTGTCTGCTTTCTTAGAGGAATGGTCTGACAGTTTGCACGTGGGCTTATAGGTTGAGGGACTTGTGTCTGGAATATTCAAGAGGTGTTTATACTTGTATAGAGTGGGGAGAAAGTCTAAAGAGGTTTTGTGGAAAAAGAAATGCATTTCCTTGCCATTTGTTCCTCATTTTGAGTGCTGCAAGTCTGTCTTTCTTTGACCTGCCAGCTGAAAGCCTCGCAGAAGCATTATAGCAGCCAGAAATACAATGTTTAGAGCACAGTTGGTTTTCACCCCCTTTCTTTGATAGCTGTCTCAGCTAGGGCTGGAAGAGGAGGGGCAGGGAGCAGTTCCTCCATCCATCCCAAGGAAGTTCCCTTCTGGACCATCAGGACAATTTTATGGCAATTGGTAGCACAGGCCAAACATATAGTGGATGATTATTAACTCCAGCACACTATAATTTGTCATTTTTGACCTCTGATGAGATGTCCCATATACAATGAATTCTAAAAAATCTGGCTTCTCACTTACATAATCAAATACCAACTGCTCCACTATCATTCTGAAGCAATAAATCTCCCATGGCCTTGGAAAAAAAAATCACATGTGGACTTTCACCCATTTTATATCTTCCTTTCAAAACAAACACTTATTTTGGCCCCTGATAAAAAAAAAAATACAAATGACAATGAAAACTTATTAAAGCTACAGTAGAAGTTATTTGTAGTCTAAAAGTCAAAATTCTTAGTTTATACTGACTTCTGTAACCTAATGTTTTCCAGGTAGAGGTTAAAAAACAGCAAATTGCCCACTACCGAGTCTAACATTGGGGTGGTGGATATTTTAAACTATTACTCACTTTTCTCTAGAAAAGCAACTGATCTATGCCCCAATGCATATTAACACACAATTTTATTAACACTGAAGAGCCATGTGGTGTTCATATAATGTTTAATCTCGAGGAAGTCTCAGCACCCAAGGTTTTCTGATTAATGTCAGAGGAGGAAGACTGGAGTGACAGTTAGGTTTTCACCAGTTTGTACTGTATATACAGCTGTTGCTGCACAGGGGAGGGAAACGCAGGGTCTGGCTGTCTGTTCCAAACAAAAAGAAATGGCACATGCTATTACTTCCAGATCAGTGCAGTCCCTGCACCACCATCTGCTGGGGGTCAGAGCAGTTGTCGGGGTCGGCGTCAGTCATGCACAAACTCAATGCCTTCCACTGAGCTGCGCCCAGCAGTACATATTTACAAGAACAATAAAGTGAACCTGCTCCCTGGACACAGGCACCACAATGCTCCGTCACATTGGGAACAAAGGGCCACAACGAAAGTTGATATGCATTACAAAGGAGGTTCTGGGGATCACAGCTTTGTGCTTTAAGGCCATAACGCAAATTGAAGGGAAGAAAAACTGTCACCAATAAGCCCAAACCTAGTGATCATTGTATTTGTAATTGACGTAGCATCACTAAAAGGGTTCCTGGGTCTCTGTTTCCCCTTTTTCTATTTACAAGGTCCTCTGTAGAAGATAGTTACATGGAAAAAGCTTTGATGATACATGCTGAACACTTGGATATATTATTCTGTAACAGCAGTAAGATGATCTCTGCCACTTACACCAGCTTGTCTGTGCATATCTCTTTTTACAGGGCTTATGCCGTGTGCTGGAGCAAGGTGTGGAGAGCTCTGACTGACATAAGCTGAACAGTTCCTGGAAACAGGATGAGTACAACCGTGTCACTGTGATGTTGAAACTGAATGAGCAGTTTCAGCATCCCTTTGGCCTGAACAACACATAGTGAGTAATACATTTCTTCTGCTAAAAGTGACTGCTTCAACAACACATTAGGTGTTATTGTAGGGTACTGCAAACCCTTCACTTAGTGCTGTCCTGCACCCTTGGTTGAACATATGCACACAGATGTGGCAACTTTGGTGCCTGGAACTGGAGGTGAGTCTCCCTGCTGTACATTAAGACGTAGAGGAAAAGCACATCTTTTATTTTTATCTGGGCTAGTTTGCTACAGGGCTAAGTCCAGTGTTTCTGCACTGCATCAAAACGGAAGCAGGGTAGCAATGGAGCCCAGTGCAGAGACATCTGCATTGCTTGGGACAAATTCAGCAGTATTCAACTGAGTTTATTAGTTTGGTCTCAGTATCAGTGCTGTTAGTATAGGCGGCAGCGCCAGCATGGGGTGAGAGGAATGGGCAGCAGCCCTAGAAAGCTATGAAAGGGACAGGTGGAGCGAGACCCAGAACATTTTTCTAAGTGAGGCTCATTGCCAAATAACTAGAAACTGTGCTGTACTAGCAAAAACACACGAAGGACTGCTGTAGTCCCTGCCTCACATAGCTGCAGTGTCTGTCACAGCAGTACCACATACATAATCTTTGACATTTCATCTGATAATTAGTGGTCTTGGCACAAGTAAACCCAATCTTGTTAGGTCCTACCTACAGTTGCTTTTTAGTAATCTCTGCTCTGGGCATTTTTGCATAAAGCCACTCCAGTCTATATAACATTTGACAGCCTTCTCGGATGCTTTGCCTGAAACACTATATGGAAGAGGAGACCTCCAGGTAGCTGAACCTACAGGCCTTCCAGACTCCACCTACCCGGCCTTGCTGGCACCAGGACACCCCAGGTGCCAGAGCCGCAGAGCTGGTTCTGGAGCCTGCAGGGGCACGCGGAGCAGCCTTTGCCTGTTCTCTTGGAAAACATCATCAGGCTCAGTGACATATTTGTACTTGGAGGGCACTTGCCCTGAGCTGTTCTGCATGGAGCTGAACTGCACAGATTCATGCTGCAATTAGGCAGCTTTTCAGTGTCAGATCAGAACTAAAAGGAGGATTTTTTTCAACAATCGTGCTGTGAAACTGAGTTTGAAGCAAAAAGTTGAAGAAGCATAGTCAATGTATAGTTTAGATACATATTAAAATGTATGTGAAGTATAAATATCTTAATGTCTGTAATTTTGAAGAAGGCAGGTGATAGAAAACTGGCAGAGTGGCTCTCTCAGGATGCTAGTAATAAGAAGAGAGGATAAAAAGCCTTTGACCTGTAGGTTATTGATGTAAATCAGGGCCAAATGTGTAGGGACTGAAAGTCATTCCCATCAGTAGTCCAGGAGAAGTGATGTGTTGTCTTGTGCATCTAATCCATAACAGACAGGTGCTACATCATGGAAATCATCCCTTTTGGTGCTTGCACCTTTGTTGGCAGCTTTACTCTAGAAGCCGGTGACTGGTTTAGCACAGGGAATAGACTGGGTTTCTCAGTCATCCTTCCAGACACAGTTCAGACATATTCTTCAAATAACACTGGGGGAATTTTGGGCTAATTTCATGTGTTGTACAGATAACTAAACGACTTCAGTATTCAGGAGCTATTTTACAAGTCCTGTATTTACTAACAAATGCAGAACATAAGAATAGACGCATTCTGCCTAATAAAATATTTTTTTCTGATAAAAATAAAGCTTTTACTAAATAAGCCTTTGTATAACCATGTTCATACTCTCGTTCT
>NW_010173227.1:0-18908 GCF_000695765.1 Mesitornis unicolor | reverse complement strand
ATTCCTGCTAAACCATGCTCTTGCTGGTGGAATACTCCCTCTTCCTCAACCATATTGGGACATACTTAAAAGAAATGGTGCCCTGGATAAACCATATTCTTAACTTCTAATTTGCAAATCCGTCATTGTGTGAACGAAAGAGTTCAGTTTATTTTTATTAATTGCCTAGATGAAATGAATTTGCATAGTGCCCAGCCCAGTGGGTACCCAGTTAGGTGTACAGAGTCTAGTGCTGAAACCACACAGCGTCCAGGGGCTGCACTGGTAACTTTTTGTTTAGGTACTTCGGTGAGAGATGAGCAGTTGTGAAAATCTAGGCCACAATAACAGGGTTTTCTATATTGCTTCTTTTCTTCAACAACATCACTCTTTATCTCTGAGGTTGAAGATACCTTTTTATAAAGATCAGTTCTGTGAATTACCTGATCTCTGGGCAATACAAATTCAGTCCAGATCAGGCACAATGAAATGTATGTTGAATTTGCCAGAGGACATAATACAGTGCTTATGTGAGCTTTGCTCTTTGTATTGCCTTAGTGACAACTATGAGAGAAAAAGTGATATTTGATCAAACCCAAATTGCACAGAGGCAAGGTTTTGCCTTTTTGAACAAATTTAATCTCCTACCTTAAGCTGTACCAGTTCAGTACATTGCACCAAGATGCGGTGACATTTTTGATCTGGGATTAACTGCTGTAACTTTGGATTTACTGCCTGGTGGAGCCTTGGCCTGATTTTTACCCCCCAAACAACTTATATGCTATTTCTTAATGTATCTGCCTTGAACTCACTTACAAATCTGCTGACCTATCTTCCTCCAGATCTTTTCTGTGAATTGCTTCTGCAGCAATGTTTGCCAGATATTTCTAATGCCTAATGGCCAGATAAGTGACTATTAGGAAATAATGGATTAATAAAATACAATTATGTAGCTCTATGAAAGCAATACTTTAGTGATTTGCTGCTGGCCTAGGGCACACATACATTTATTGTGTACTTCTGTTGCTTTTGTCCTCCATCCCTTCTCACTGCTTGCTCTGCTCACTTTCGGCATTGTATTTTAGTTCCCTGAATTTGCTTGATTGAATAAATCTTTGCAGTGGTATTTCTTAAGCATATAATACAGGAGGTTCCCCAAGCATATTAAAGATGCTTAAAACTTCAGGGGGGAGAAAAAGATATTCAAAGCTTTTAATATTTAAATATATTTATGCCCATTGTTTTTGGTGTTAATTTTCATTGTTATAGAAATCTTCTGAAAGGATTATTGAAAGGATTGTTTTGCTTTAATCAACTTAGTAAACTTCTGTTTTGTCCTTTATGTTGATGACAAAAGCAGCTGACATTACTATTTTACTTGCACCTTTTAAGCTATTGCACTGTCTTAATGGCCGAGTAGCACCTCACTGAGTGACAGAACTGTGCATGCTCCGTTTAAGTACTGCTGCAAAAGTAGAATAAGAGAAAAATGTTGTCTTTAAGGTCCTACAAAAACTCTGGCTAAGTCGGAGGAGTGAACTGGAAAGAGACGTTGCAGAGAGAGAAATCACAGAAGCAGTGAAGGAAAAAAGGCTAGAAAGGCAAAGGGAGAGACTGTTGCTTCAATAAATAGAGGGATGGCTGAGCAGACAGCATCACATTGCTCCCCATCTCTGTTCTGGCACTTGCGGGTCTATTGAAAGGAGGCCAGAAGGATATGCTGAATTTGTTGCTCCCGTGTGCCAGCCTTTTCTGCAGCAGCAAGAGAAACCAATCAGTGCTGCTTCAAAAGCAGCTGGAAACTGAGAAAACCCTGGTCCCCTGCTGCCTGGCAAGCAGCAGTACAGGGTCTTCTCAGTTTCCAGCCACTACAGAGGCTCCATTGACAAAATGTGTGCAGCATTTGAAGGAGCACAATGTGACAATGAAAAAACCCGAGGGAGACAAAACAAGGAAGGGGGAGAAAAGAGAGAGGGAAGAATTAAATGGCAATGTGGGAGCAAGCTGAAGGCAGGAGGACAAAATCAAAAGAAAAATATGCTAATCACTACAAAAGTGGTGATAAAAATAAATCACCATTGTCACATTCAACACCTTTACACTGCTTTATCAAACAATATAGTTGCGATAGCAAGACTCGACAAAACAAAGTAAGACTTTACTAATGTTTGCTCTTACCACCTCTCTCAGATACAGACACGCTTACGTTAGTCTCCCATTTTCACAAATGCCTTTATGAAATACAGAGTGACTGAAAGATACCAGGTCCCACACTGAGGACCATGTAGCACTGTGAACAGGACAGTTCTTATCCTCATGCTCTGTTTCAAAGAGAACCAGAAAGAGTTAAAGAGCCCTGGAAGCCAGGAGGACAGTATGTCTTGCAGCTGCTCAGAAAAACCAGAGGAGAAAACAAATGCAACCCAAAAGAAAGCCATGGAGCTGGCTCCTTTTCTCCTTTCCCTTGTACTTCATTGCATCACCTAAGAGAACACGTAACAGAGTGGAAACCAGGGTATCCCCAATAGCTCAGACTGAAGCAGCATGCTTAGGTTTTATTTCTTTTACCACTGTCTGCCTGGCCATGTGATGGGATATCTAAGAGGGGCATCCAAGACCTCAGGGGATGTGCCTGTGGTAGCATTTTTGTAATCTCCCAGCTGTCACCACTTGCAGTGCTTGTTCAGAGCGAAGGGCAGTCTGGGGGTGCAAGAGCTGAATTGCATTACAATGCAACTGAATTGGAAGGAGCTCCCCAAATGTCCTTACACAGCTCATGGCTTTTCAGTCCATGGGTCCAGCTTGAGCTACTTCAAAGTGAAATCTGCTGAAATGTATATAGGGAGGATGCAGGGCCTTTGGCACCAACAGTTTTACTCTAAATAGCTGCTTTTATTGGGAATAACTTGGCAATGTAGACATGCAAAAGAGAATATTGCTTGGGAGAGAGCACTAATGTCTACGGATTTTCTGGGAATTCTTGCTACTTTCTGAAAGGTCAGAGAAGTTCACCATAAAAATTGAAGCAGAAGAATAGAAATGCTATTGTTAGTTTCTAGAGGCATTATCAGCCAGGAACTGAGAAGAGGGCAAATTCTGTATTGCCAGATATAAAGTGCATAAGCTCAATTTACCTGCATCATTTGAGCACCCTGCTGACATAATCTTAAATGAGTTTTTCTTTTTAACCAAAAGAAGACTTCTGCCCTGATGACAGGAGTTTTGATGTTAAGAAAGCCTTCTTAAAAAATTCTCAGTTATTAAAATGAAAGGCTTCCATTTGCTCTGTTAATTTAGCAGTTACTTTCAGTCTTGAGAAATCTCTTCTATAAAGTTGTTACTGCTTAGGTTAAAAAAAAAATCTCTTTCTCCAAAGCAAACTTAATTTGCACATGACCCATGGCATCTACACAATCCCCATTTTTTAGATCCATGACCAGATTGTCTTTCTCTGTAGGGGTGGTAGGCAGTGTAGAGAGGAACTGATATTCTTGTGATATTTTTACTAGTGAGTTACCGTGTATTATAATTTTGAAAGAACCTACAGATACTTTAGCAGTTGTAAAATGAGACCACCATCATGTCTGTCTCATCAGAAATCCCCCACTGTATGGTAATTTAAGAATGTGATGGTGTTTATTATTTCATCTGTTCAGTTCACATATAGTAGACAAAAATTGGTACCATATTGTCAAATGTACCATTTCAGGATTTTTCTATCTGAACTGTAATTTAATTTAAAGCCAAGTTATCCTGCTTCACCTGTAAAATCTTAGCTTTACTTTTTATGTCATAGGAGGAGGTGATAGCAAAGGCTGTAAAGGAACTACCAGCACAATAAACAAACATGTAGAGATATCTCTCAAATTATTGTGCAAAAACCTATTTGACACTCTTAGGGATTTATTTTCTTTTTTGGGTATGTCTCATGGGCTGGCTATCTCTATAGTAATGAGTAATTCATCATAACAGATATAGATCATGATATTGAAGTAGTTAGTGCTGAGAATCAGAATGTTTGTTATAAGCACTTCAAGGGTTTGAGTTTCAGGCTACCTTTAACTTGATCCCTTGGATTGACTCTTCTCACAATGCAAGTGGTTGAAAGCTGCCTAAAGGCCCACTGTTTGGTTTGGACTCTTAGGTCACTGTTGGAGGCTGGAGTGCATCTCATGCGCACTGGGCAGAGTTTCTGGGTTAGTTCCCTGTGAAGGGAATTCAGTGCTTCTCTGCATCAAATCTGTGCTGTGAACTGAACCAATGTGCAGTAAATGGGGATGATAAGGGGGTGGGATTTGTTTCAAAACTGAGCTACTGCTCTGAACCAAAATGCTAATGTATAGGCAACCGTATCTATTTTTGTGGCTTTGGGAAGACACTGCATATTTTTCTGTTGCATGCAAACCCAGCAATTTTGAATAGTAATGCTCATATATCTGCTGTATACTTTTCTGGCCAGCAACCTCTAGTGAGTTCTCTGTTTAATGATGCAAAGTCTGACGCCAGCTACTCTAAATCATTATGTAAGCAGAGATATCCTTACATATGTACTTCACATGCAAGGCAGAAGAGCAGATTTTATTTTATCAAGTGATAACAATTGTGGTCCTTATGTAAACAATATGAAAAACTGGTTTCCAAGCTGCGTCATGAAATAACTCTGATGTAAACTGAGGAAGTTTTACTCCAGTCCTCCAAAAAAAGAGAAAGTGATGGGTTTGCCAAATCAGGAAAAGAGACTAACTGACTGTGATCAAAGAATCCTGCTCTACACAAGATTTCATGAGAATGTATAAAGAATGGAGAAAAAAAAAAGTCTGGAATTGTGTAGGCTTCATTTAAAAGCAATGTGCTTGAAAACTCGTTCACTTAAATGCTGGTGTTATGGTTTAAGGGTTACCAGGCTGAAAAGGAAGGACAGGTGGTGTCTGTAGGACCCTGGAGGGTCAGAGATCAGTACTGTCCCCTCCCCTTTCCGGCCACAGTCTATAAAAAACCGAGGTTTCGCGGGCTTTTCCTGGATTCCTGGGCTGCTTCCTGTCGCATCTCGGGACGGCTGGGCCTAGCTCCACGTGCTCGGCAGCATCCAGCACCACCCGCTCCCGGCACCACTGCGGACCCTGGTGACGAGTCACAGCGGCCATTATTATTAGTAGTAGTATTAGTATTAGTAGTAGTAGTAGTAGTAGTAGTAGTAGTAGTAGTAGTAGTAGTAGTAGTATTAGTATTAGTATTAGTATTATTCTCTCTCTATTCCCTTCTCTTAATCCTCCCCCTGGGAGAGGTAGGGGCAATAGAGAGAAAATCCTGCGCTCGCTCTCTCTGACCCTTAAACGGAGACAGCTGGATATTAAAATAAATTCTTAAGTCCCTTCTGTCTTCTCAGTTGGAAAACCCCACAATACTGATTTCTTCCCCTAGCTAACAAACTTTGGGCAATCTGCAGGAAAAAGGACACAAATGTAGTAACTTGAAATGATGATACTTAGGATCTTTAAGCACCTGTTTAAAACTTCAGCCACATTAGAAGTTTGGTTTTGCTGCTACGATCAACCTTTCTCTTTCGTATCTCAGCTTGTATCATAGCCTTCTCTTTTCACTTATGTTCTAGGCAATGAGTACAGCACATAAATATATTTCAGCATTCGAACGAAAGAGAACATTTTCTTTCCAGCTCACTTTATTTCAATACTTAAACTTGAAAAGCAAGTTGATACATTCTAAAGCTCTTTCTAAAGCTCTGTCTTCTGCTTCTACCTTTGTCAAGGAAAAAGTTAACCAAAAGCATCAGTCAAAACCTGGAAAGAATCAGATCTGAAATCTGAAGAAATAGTTAACTTTAATTTGTTCTTACTCCCCTCTACCAGAGGCGATTCCAAGTAATATTAGAAATGCAGATACAGTATAGTACATCGATGTATTGATCAGGAGATCCAAAGTCAAAACTCCCCAATGCTATTTCTGACTTTGTCAATGATTTAAAGTCTTTACTATTCAAAGTTTCCCACCCGAGCAAATGCATATTAATACCTCAAAGACCAGAAGAAAGAGTTCAACACTTAACAATTTACCTTTCTGATTTCTAGTTTATTTAATTAAATGAATCATTACTTTGCTCTTAAAATGCCGCTCTGAATTTTATTTATTCCTGCTGAGTGACTTTTTGCACTGAATGTTTTAATTTTTGTTAGTCAGATTCATTTGTGTAATTTCAGTTCCTTGGCTGGATTAGCAGAGCTCAGGCAAGTATTTTAGTGCAGCTGCTGGTATGAGTACAGAATCTACTTTAATAGTCCTGAATTTCTTCCACTGGGGTCTGATCCATAAAGGGATTTGGTCACTTGAAATAGCAGTTATGTCCTAAAATTCAGAGTATGTGTTGTTAGAACTTCATCTCAGCTTCTGTTTAAGCTTAATAGAGAGCGCCCATGTTTCGACTGCAGATTATACCCACAATCTGCTTTCCAGGTTACTTTGGTAGCTGCCAACGGGAATGGTGGCACCTAAAATTGTGAGCACTACAGGAAATTCAGGGAAACGTGCTCCACTGCCATGGAGGTGCCTGAGCTCTCTGAGAACCTCCTTATTTTGACCTGGAGGCACCTTTGACACCTGCAGTTTTCCATTTGCACATGTTCAGAGCTGTGCCTGTCAACTTGCAGCTTACTGCCATCAAGACCTGAGTGATAAAACAGCTTTGGTGCAACAACACTGGGGCTCTAATAAGAACTGAGTTTGGTATGAGTGGCAGGAGCAGGAAAGATTTCTCTTCTCAAGGCAGAAGTACGAATTGCTGCCATCCACTTTTGTGCACTATTCAATTTGGTCTAGATTCCTTCCAGTAATATTTTGAGGATAGTGTCCCAGTCTGTAATTTTCCTATCCCCAGATGAGAGGCTGAGTTTGCCTGGAGAGCTGGGAAATGCTGCTTCCCGCGGAGCTACAATGTTGTCAGTCAGCTGTGGCTTCAAACTCCTGGCACGTCACAGACTAATTAAAATCTGCTTCTAGAACATCTTTTGCACTTATGCCTTGAAATATCGTTCTCATTTAGGAAACTTTCAGAGACAGTCATGCTCAGCTCCTTTCTGAGTCTGAGACGACTCAAACGTACATTTTCCACCTCTTGGACGTCCTCTGCCTCAGCACACCTTATCTCCCTTTCTATTCTAGTTCTGGTCCTAGAAGACCACAAGTGCATTTGTTTCCCAATCAGAAGGTATTTTTGTAAAGTTCTCCACCTCGTTTTTGTAAAACTAGAAGTTTCCCCATAGTCAGACTCTACAGATAGCCTCAGATTTATTTTTTAATCTGGACTGGATGTGATCCACAAGGGTGTTCAGAGATAAGGTCTGCTAAAAGACCACGAGCTGTTTGTAAAACCAGCATCGAGATTTTGAACATCTCCTAGGTGTTTCTGATTTTCTTCTCAATTTAATACAACAATGTAGCATATATCCCTTTCCACCCCAGGTTTATGACAAGTTTAGAATTGCAGGAGTTATAACAACTGCATCTCTCACACAGATTTTTTTTTTTTTAAATTTTATCAGGCTTTTAAAATTTAAATTTGGTCAGCCTTTTTATATTTGATCTCTAAAGAAAGCTTGCAGAGTTCTATAAGCTGTTCCTTAGCAATTGTTAATGGGTCACCTGATGGAGATCAATACTTCTTATCCTCAACCATCACGTTGCTATTACAAGTGAGTACACAGAGACAGACAGAGCCGGCTTTTACTTTAGCACAGTCCATACAGATTAATTAAAAAACAGACCCAGTGCAGATGATGCCAAAAGAAAAAGTCCAAAGCATGAAAAAAAACAAACCAAAAAAAGAATTACATAATTTCCTTATATCTTCCCTAAAGACAAAGGATTGGAGAGTATGAGTCAGTCTGAAGAAATGAAATAATAACAGCCCAGCTTTTAGTGATTTTAGCTTGTTCTTACCTTATGGAGCAGACCAGGCCATTGAGAACATGCAGCAGAAATCTGATTGCTTGCTAGGTTTTAAAATAGGAATGAACATGTGCATGTGGATGGCTTAGCTTTATGATTTGCAACAAAGATACAGTGACCAGGGAAAGTGGACTTAAATATGGGGCAGCATGGCCTTGTGGACACCACATCTTCTGCTGCCTACAGTCAACTACAAAGTAGGTGTGCTCTGCAGCTAATGGATGAAATATTTTCAAAGCTCTTTAGAGAGAAAAACACACATTACATGTCCTTTTGGGTGCTCAAGACACTTTATATCTCTGCAGTAAGAGGTGCCGAGAGGATGAAGCGATGGATGACTTCTACATTACTTTCTTAGTATAGGGACAGTACATTTTGTCCATGACTTATGGCTTGCACATCAATTTGCCATGCTCTCACCTTGTTCTCTGTCCAACATCACAGAGTCAAATATTCTGGCAAATGACATTTAATAATGCAACATATTTTTCTGCTTAGTAATTCAATGAATGAGAATTATCTGGATACTAATGAACTTCCTACTGTGTCAAAACGGTATTGTTCACTTCTGTTTAAATAATGCTCAAGATAATGAAGGATCCGCTGTTTGAGCCAAGGGTTAAATTGATAGCATCATTTGCAATTCCTTACTATCAAGGATATTCACCAGGTCAGCGTCTCTAAGGACACTCTGACAGACATAATTCTGTATTGTCTACATTGGTGGAGAAAACAAAAAGGGCAACACAATGCATTTTTTTTCACACTCTTTGATGCCAGTGAAGTCTTTCAGTGATCAAACCTGATAAGTTCCAGGACTACCCTGGAGCCTCCCACATCAGAGCTTACAGGGCAGAAGGCTTAATTACCCAACTGAAGTTTCATTGTCCTCTGATTCCTGAGATTTCATTTCAGAAGGAAAGGATTTGGGGTGTCTTTTTGCCCATATTTGTACAACTTTTTAGACTTTTCTGGTTTTCACCAGTAATTTCTACAGTCTCTTCTGTCTTTTTGCATCATATTCCTTCCCTGCTCCAAATAGCTAGTCTGGCAAGCACAAAGATGTTTAAAAGTCTTCAGCCAACTTAAAAGTGTGTATAGAACTGATGGCAGATTTAGGATGAGAAGTTGGGAAAGACCTACCTGGCAGTATACATATAATTTCCTTTAATAGTTTAGAGCCAAAACCTCCTGAGATTTATTTGATTGTACCATAGTCTCAGTTTTCATTTAAAAAGAAGTCTCTCTGAAGAAATATTGATGACCATGCTGATGCCTGCGTGTGCAGGCTGAAACCACAGCTGTGAGCAATGCTGTTCTGCATCATGAAGTTCAGTAGTGTTCAGTAGCTTCAGGGCTTTCTGACAACTTTATCGAATGATTCTGTGTGCCAGGAGGAGAAAACTACGAAGACCCTGTGAAACCCTCCAAACCTTTGGCTTTTGCAGTAATGACCTCTTTGCCTCCGTCAGCCTATGAGGGGCAAATGGGAATGAACCATGGGATGGGTGTGAGAAGCCAGGACCACGCAATCTTCATGTCACGCTGTGCCTTGGGCAGAGGCTTGCAATCATCTGATGCTGTCCTCAGCATCTGTTTCCCCGAACTGCAAATAGTTCCATTACCATCATGCTGTTTTACCATCCTGCAAATGCAAATTTGCCCTGTGACAGAATGAGTCCTACCTCTGATGGAGTAGATTTCGCCATCCCGTATCGTGTGTGTGTTTTGTGCTGCAGGTCCTACGTAAGCCTAAGAAAAACCTTCTGATGTGTACTACTGATTGTTTACATATGTTATCAGAGGGGAAAAAAAACAGGAAAGGAAAGCTGGCAGCTTATGCTGCCAAGAGACCTGGCAATGGCTAGAATCACATTTAGATCATTTCCAGTCAATAGGCTTTGTTTTCATTTTAAAAAAACCTTTCCTAGAAAGTTGCTGCACTGTTCTTTTTTCTCTGTTACAAACAGTCCAGAGGAATATCTGCAGTGGCTCCTGTCCTTACAACCAAAGCAGGCAGCATCGGGAGATGGTTCCAGACAGAAAGTGAAAGCTGTGGTAAGATACTGTGCTTTATACAAGTTCAAAATATGCAATGCTGCTTGGAGCTGTGGTCACAGTTGTGTGGGATAAAGGCCTTTTAATGATAATGAAATCAGGGACTTGTGATGCAAATAGAAATCGATGCCGAAAGAAGAAAATAAAGTTTAGGACCTATGCATGTTTCTCATCTTCAGGTCAAGCTCTGCAATGAGGCTAAAAAAGATAAGCGGTGGAGGACCAGGACTCCAGCTGCTTACATCTAAGGATCACCTGTAACAGAGATAATGTTTCCTTGGCCAGCTAAGCCAGAAGAGCTCATGGCTTTTCTGTAAACAAAATATTAGATAGAAAAGCAAGTTTAATTAGAGTCTAACTCAAATTCTCTCAAATGTGTTTAGATCTGTGTTTTATAAGCTAATAAAGCTTTATTAGGGTGAAATAAAAGTTGCAAACTCACATCAGCATCTCAAGTACCACAATCCCAGCTATTCCAGGCCCAAGCTTTGGGAGTCCTTGACTACCAATAAAAACTGGTCTCATAAGGTTAGGCTTTTGGGGACTTAAGACTGCCATTTTTTAAAGTGGTTACTCTTTTTCCAGTAACAGTCTTAATGTTAACCCTGCCTGAAGAGATACAACATAAGCAAAAATAAAATGTAAACTTTAATATCAGCATAAGTATTGAACATTCATACTAGCAGTATCCAGAGAGAAAAAAAGTAAATAAGGAAGTTCAAGTACAAGCAATCACAGTGATAAAGAGCTCTAGCATGAATTCCGTGTGAGAAGATGCAGTGTTATTAGCATCAGCATTTCTTTTGCCATCCTAGTCATCAGGAGAACAAGGATCATAGAATAGAATCATAGGATGTGTTGGGTTAGAAGAGACCTTTAGAGGTCATCTAGTCCAAGCCCCCAACAGTGAGCAGGGACATCTTTAACTAGATCAGGTCACTCAGAGCCCTATCAAGCCTGGCCTTAAATGCCTCCAGGGATGAGGCCTCCATCACCTCACTAGGCACCTCACTCTCATAGTGAAGTTCTTCCTAATGTCTAATCTAAATCTACCCTGCTCTAGTTTAAAACCGTTGCCACTATCACTATACACCTTTGTAAACAGTCCCTCCCTGGCTTTCTTGTAAGCCCACTTCAGGTACTGGAAGGCTGCTATAAGGTCTCCCTGGAGCCTTCTCTTCTCCAGGCTGAACAATCCCAGCTCTCTCAGCCTGTCCTTTAATGGACAGGATGTCTCAGTCTTGTCCTCAAATGGAATGGATGGCAGCTGCAGTGCTGGAGTGGAAGTGGAGCAGTGGTAAATTCACTTCACATCCAGCATCAGATTCCAGATGTAAAACGAAAACACAAGGTTTATATTCTGTAATATATCCCAGATAAGGGAAGACCAAAGAGCACTGATTAGATGCCAAAGTTGCCTACAGGTTACAGCATATGCTAATTCCCTCTGCCCTCCAGAGCTATGGTTGTGTCAGAAATTCTGGCTGTTAGGTCACATGCTCCAATACACTGATGCAAGACATAAAAAGTTGTCAATGATACAGGAAAAACAAAGTAATGCTTGTAGGCTGAGATGTCAGAGAAATGATGAAAACCATAGCTGAAAAGGAAACAAAAAAATGGTGCTATTCAGTCAGAACTTGGTGGAACATACCAGCGTCTGCTGTGTTTTTCTTGTAAGAGGGACAAAGATGTTTTCCCCTAAAGGCTGACAATGGTAGGACATTGGCGTGCAGATATTTCATATCTGGACGTATTACAGACCAACAGAAGTGGAAAAGAAAACAACCTTGAAATAAATGATCTTTGGTGCCCAAATCTTCATCCAGAAGACCTAATCCTGATCTGAGCTACTTCAGATGCCAATACTCATTGGTGCAGACTCCCAAACATACCGCTGTCTGTGAACTTTTTACACTTTGGGAGTAGGGGGAAAGGTTGGATGAGCTAATTCTGGCTGAGGATATCCTGGTTCCCTGTTGCAGGCTGACCAGGAATATTTTTGAGTTTAGCTTTCCTGCAAGAACTGTCTGACATCTTTCCATGAGAAGAATGAAAGAGGACCAACATTGTTAATAATCTTACAGAGAAGCCATCATCTACCTTCATTTCACACTCATGACTCCTGTGAATGTTAGGCCCTGGCTCAGAGCCAGCACAAGCAGTAGTGGCACCAAGAACTCTTTTCTATTAGTTTCTTTAATTCACTGCTTCTCTTACACATCTGAAAAGAGATGAATCAAGAATAATTGCTTGCTTAAAAAGTAATACTGACTTGTTCATTAAACCTTGTTGGGGCACTGGGTGCAGGCACTTGAATGATCTGGAAAATATGAAAAGAACTTGTCTAGGGAACAAAACCAGAGCTGATACGTTGTAACGGCAAAAACAGAAGTAGAAGCTATATAATACAGGCAAATTCCTATTGAATGCCTCTTTGTCTTGCTTTAAAGAAATACAGAGAAGCACTCAAGATGTACAGATAGCTAGCCAGTGTTCCTTACTGCAGAGCTCAAGGAAAGAAGGAAATGCTTCAAAGGTTAGTTCCTGGCTATATGGAATATTGCTGGACTGAAAGCAGTCAGCTGGAGTTCATCCTGATAGTCCCACAAACCATTTTATCACAAAAATATACAGTAATCAGTAAGAAGTAGCTGCAGTACTTTCCCACCACTTTGTGCTTTATAGGCATAAGGGGAAGAGGAGAGAGAGACTAGCGTGGGGATCATGCTACACGTGAATAATGATCTTGGTTCATGTTTAAAAAAAATATCTTGTGGAAAGGGAAAAAAAAGGAACTATAATTGCATGTGAACTTCAGCTCTTCCTCTTGCTTACTGATTATTTGTTCCATTTGTTAGGGCAACGTTTCTTGCATATTCATTCATACACCATGCCAAAGGAATAGAGATGGATGTAACTGATGGACGTTACATTGTGTAACGTCTTCGCATCTGCCTCCACTGCTATACTACCAGCTGGGAAGCGACTCTAGAATCATCAGTCCTGCTTCTCAGGCTGATCACTATCTATCTCAGTGAAGACATATTTTTTCCTGTTTGCAGAAATATGAAATTAGAAGCAGCAGAGTATTATACCTTCAGAGAAACTGATATTCGCTACTTTCAGAGATATGAGTGTTGGCTTAGTCTTCAACCAAGATCCACAAGAGTGCAGTTTTAGCATCTGTTTTCTATTTATGCCAATCTGGGTCTTAAATTGCATCACTGCATTTCAATGTGATGTTTCATAATTTTTTTATGTACAGCTTTCATTGTCTCAGTGTAAGAGTGCAACAGTATAACCTTCAAAAACTAGATGTGTTGTGTACCAACTTACTTTACAATTTAGATTCAGGAGTATGATTGCTCTTAAGTTTGTGCTTCGTTCCCTGGTTGAAGTGCAGACCTGCTTTAACTGGGTTGTTTGAACACTGGTAATGAAAATAAAAGTGGTAAAGTGGTGGTAAAGTCAAAGGCAAAATGACCCATTGAGGTTTCTGGCTCCTCCAAGTTCTGACACGGTCATCCTTGTACTAGTTCACTTCCAGCTGACACATGATGGACAGATAATTGTTAATGTGCTATGACCAGGTTATTAGAAAGAAAATCCCAGACTTGGCCTCAGCAAGATAATTAAGATGAGTAGGAAGAGTTTTTATCCTGTTTTGGAGGATTCAAAGCCATAGGATTGATGGCGTAACAGCAAAAGCCTCTTCTGGCATTTTAGAGACACAATCACTAACCCTGTTAAATTAATACAGTCTTTGTTCAGTCTGAGGCATTTGTATTTTCCTCTTACACATCACATCCCTGTGGCCAGGATGGAAGCATGGGTTCAGAGTTCAGCTCGTCAGTTTAAAAAAAAAAAAAATTACACCATTTTTCTACAAATCTGTCAAGCCTGAAGTGCTCTCTCCCAGTCCTGGTGGGCTGCAGTGGCATTGCTGTGGGATTTCTGTCTAGGAGCCTACGCTGCTAGAGCCCACAGCTCCAGAACAGCCTTCAACATAAGCAGTCCTGAGGCCAAGGGCTGGGGAGGGGTTTGGGATACTACTTGAGCCAAGAGCAAGGAAGCCCTGGAAGCTCTGCCTTTAACTTTGTTTTGGCCTCCATCTCTGTAGCAGTCAGCATGCAACCACAGCCCTAGCCAAAATTTGCCTGCCTGCCAAGTGTCCTGCCACAGAAGAGGCTGCAGAGGTTCGTTGCTAATTCAGACTGACCTGGGCCGAGGGTCCCAGGGTTTCCAGGCTCCCAGTCCAGCTGGCTTTCTCGGCTCCCCAAGCCTGCCTGGAGTCCCGAAGTCATGGCAGATGCTGATGCGATTCCCGTTGATTTCACTACTGCTTACCCTGACTAGCAGCCACTTTCTCAAATCTACTGCTGTGATCCCTGCAGAGCACCTTTCCTTTTGGAAATTATATATTTCCAGAATTACTTTTTTTTTCTACTTTGCCCACTCAGTAGGAAATTTTGCAGGCTTTTTTCCCCTCTAATCTGCCCATGAACAAATTTCAAAATGCCAAAATTTCATCCGTTCAGTTATTCTGTGGTTTGGCCCCCTCCAGTGTAAATGTTAATATTTAAATCCTCAAAAAGATTTAATAGATTCAAAGGGAGACACTAGAAAAATGTAGCAGATTGTAGAGTTACCTTAATGAAGGTCAAGGTAGAGCTCTGCTGACAAGGTCCAGCTTCTTTGTGTTTAAAATTTGAGAAAGTTCACCCCATGAAGAGGTTGTAGACAGGTTCTTTGGTTTTCCATATTTTTTATGCTGGACAAGAACTGAGAATTCAGATCAGTAATTTTTGCTCCCTCTGCAACTCTGGTAAGGTCTCTGCCCAGTTGCAGAACCATCATTAACCTTTGTGAACAGAGCAGCTGTAATTTTTAATGCTCTCCTTTGTGTGTTGTTTTGCAAAATGTCTCCTTTTAAGGCTGCCTAACAAGCGCTTAATCACTCATGAAAAGAAAAGGTTAATGTCAGTGCATAAGGAAGAGTCCATAGCTTCCCAATTCTTAAACTTCCTGTGCTCCTGCAGCTGAACAATATAGAATTGTGCTGAGAAGGAAAACACATTCCCAGTGGTACCTGTCTGAGCCCAAGGATACACCTAAATGCAGTTCTAGGAGGCTCCAAAGCTGACATTTGCCTGAAATTTAGTTTTGCCTTAGTTTTAGTACTGGTTTTTATCAACCTTCTGCAGTTAATGCTGTCTATTTTTAGATTACTCTGGGGTGCTATGGTTCCCAAACCAGGAAGCCTCTGCAGCCATTGTGCTGAGTCAGATGAGTAGGAAAAAGAGCAAAGCATCACAGCTTTGTAACTACCGTATCTCTCTGCAGGGTTTCTGAAAAAAAAAAAAAAAAATTTTTTTTTAGGAAACTGTTTTCTGCTAAAAGCTCTTGTTCTTTTTATACTAGAAGGAATTGTGTGAGGGAGGCAAGTCTCTTACGTAATGCACCTTCAACATGTTGTATGTACTTTCAGCTCTCTATTTTGCCTCCAGACAAGCTTTCAGGAATAGAGCCTTTAACCTTGCAGATATTTAAAGCTTCAAGACTGTAAACAAGACATGGTTTTGTGTGTTAAGGTAGAAGAGAACAGTATGGTACGGCAGAATGGTATTTGGTACTGTGAGACTGTGGGGCTAAAAATTAAGAGACTTATTTTTTCTGCTTCTTTAATATTTTAATTTTCTTGGCAAGTGTGTCTTCATTACATATTACACCTCCCATCCTTGTATCATCATAGAGTAAAGGCCGTTACAGAGCTTTTGGAGTAGCAAGACAGAAAGTATAGTGTGAGTCCTCCTGCTGCAAAGCAATTCCACGGCCACAGACTGCATCTGAATTTACAAAGATGCAACCATGGAAATAGGCAATCTGGCTCCACAGGCAAAGTACTGTTTTACGGCTCCAGATCCAAGGAATCCAGAACCCCAAGAAACAGCAACCAGCAGGTGACTGTGCTGAGCTTTTCTATAGAGAATGAAGGTAGGAACTATAACCAAGATATTTTTCTTGGTCTGTATTACCACCACAAGAGGTTTGCTCATCAGGAACAGCTGTGTACAGGTTCCCATCATTTTAAGTTATAAACAAAAAGAAGAGTATAAAAAAGCCCTGCACAAGCATTTGTTTCCTGCAAAACTCTCTGTGTCTTCTCTTCCTTCTCCCTTGGCAGTAATAGATGGAAAAAGTCTTTCCAACTTAGCGAGGTGCGGTAGGCTTTTCTGCAGACTGTTGTCATTGCCTCTCCCCAACTGTTCTGGCTTTTGAGGTAAGACAGGTTGAATTTTTCAAATCTGCTAGGATTTGGCCTGCATGTTCTGTTTTTCTTTTCCTGTGTTATTGCAGACTTGTGCCCTTTTTGCTTACTTATTGATTGGCAGCCAGATAATTACACTTAAGGACGGATTTTTTTTGTGATTTTTTTTTCCAGAATATTTTTTTTCCATGGTAGAAAAACCAAAGGCTGTGAAATTGAGTTTAAAAGTTTAGCATTCACAGGGATTGGTTTTGTGCAGAATAACTTTCAATTTTCTCACTTTAAAATACAAACAACCAGAACTGTTATAACAACAATGGTGTCATAACAAGTCCCAGATTTGTTCATTGTCGTCCAGCCTGCATTTAATTGTCTCAGTGATATAAAAGTAAATTTGAAAGCTTTGAATTAGCAGCATTTAAAAATCTGTGCAAATCTGGAACTAATAAGGCTTGTGCTGAGTGTTAGTTCTAGAAAGTAAGGCCATTTCAAAATATATTCATTTGTGGCCAGTGCAACCTTAAGTTTTGGCCTGAGTTGACTTTGTATAGAACTGAGGCAAATTATGTATGATGAGAGAAGCCAAGCCCAGAACTCAAGAGAACAGACAATGCTAGATGCGATCAGGGAAATAGAGATGCCTGAAAATGTAAGAGCGGTGAAGAAATTGCAACTATATTGCTGTAAAACAACACATAAACAGAGGCACCAAACAGATGGGGTGGGTGCACTTTTTAGAATTGTGTGTGAAGAAAGTATCACTGATTAGAATTGTAGAAGAGGTGGCAGAAAAAAACATGTGAACTTGTGCAGCCACCTGCTCTTAACTAACCTAAAGTCAAGTGAAAGTTTGTGTGGCTAGGCAATCAGAGAGGAAGATTACTAAAAGTATTAAAATGAAACAGCTGAGATTTCCTGCTGTGGTTACAGATACAAAGCATAACGTGAAAGAAAATCAGGGAGAATTTGAACCTAGTAATCATTAGATCAATATAAAAGAATTTGTTTAGGACAACTGGGAACTTAAGAATGTAAACGCAAGCACAAAAGTGATGTTTTGGCCAGGAACGTCTGGACAGGGAAAATAATTTTTTTTTCTAATGTCAGCAGAAAACTTTGTCTAAATGTCAGCAGCAAGAAGAAAATGTGAAATCATCAGCAAAAAGAAACATTTATCATTCCTGAACTTCCATGTCACCTATGGCAACTTCTGGGAACAATCTTTTCTGCAGGGAATATTATAAATATTTACTGGCAATAGATTTCAAATATTTTTAAACATCTCCCTGAAAACGAAATATATCATTGGATGTCCACTCCAGAATAGTCTTCTTTATCTGAGAGGAGAAAAAAGTGAACAGTGCACCTACTTTTAAGCAAGATCCAGGGAGACTTTCAAAAAGGCTGAGGAGGATAGAGTTTTCTGATTTTGTTGTACAGACACAGTCAATCCTAAAAAGCTGAACAAATGAACCCAATGTAGTCTTATAAATCATTGTTCATCACAGTTATATAGGAGCCCTTTAAAAACACCTGAATTATATAAAAACAGGTAGAGAAAACCCATAACATGTTATTAGCAGATAAATGTGGAACTCCTCCCCTGGTAAGTGTAGCCATCCTCTTGTATGCACCCAATCCACTTCTGCTTCCCAGGTCCCACAGGTCCCACTGGCTCATAGCACCCTTCAAGCCTAATAGCTGAAAAATGACAGCAGCATCTCTTCATCACTTTCAAGTGCGTGAAAATTTCATATGAGGCCACCACAGTGCAAACCACTCAATCTGCAAGGCACCATATGTATAGCCATAGCAGAAAACAGGATTGCCTCCTATCAACCAGGCTGACCTGCTATGAAATGCTCCTTCCGATTGGTTCAGAGTAGGAGCTTGCCCTCCCATCTGTCCAGAGAGTGCATTCCCTTCCCCACTGAATATTTGGTGGTGGTGTATCCAAGGCACTGCTGGGAACTTTTCATACTGCTACACCCTACTCCTCGATTTGTGGGACCAGGCAGAGTTCTGGGCTGAGGTAGACAGAAAGTGCCTAAGTTGTTGGATGGAGAACTGACTCTGCTGGCAGGGTGGAGGAAGAGGTCCTTATCTTTGCTTGCCCTAAACCCAGAACAAGTTACTTCTAATAAAGAAAAGGTGATGGACGTGTAAGTAAAGACTAGGGGTAAGTAGGTATTTCTCTATCTACTGACATTTGAGTGGGATGCTCATTCTGAAGCTACATTTAAAACTTAGTTTTAGTGTAACACAGTACCTAGGCATAAGGGTGTTTCTCTGAGAAAATATTATGGGTTTGGGTTTTTTTATTTTTGTAAACTGTGACAATAGCTGCATGAAATGTATGTGTTACCACAGAATCTATGTCAGGACTATGAAACCCAAAAGCATGGCATAGCTTAAGACCACAATAATGCACAATTTCTGGAAGAGCTAGACCTATCCTCTATGAGCGTTGATCAGTAAACAACATGGATTCTTATTTTTTCTGCTTAGAAGAAAACCTGAAGGACTCTCAGAATACATAAAAAGACTAATTCAATTTGCATTCATTTTTCCATAATCAGAGGCATACCTGATTACAAAAAAGTACCTCTAAGAATCACACAGAATCACACAGAATCACAGA
>NW_010173226.1:0-4111 GCF_000695765.1 Mesitornis unicolor | reverse complement strand
TATGCAGGTTGCCATACTGCTCAGCTGCTAGTTGCCAGGTGACCAACTAATACTGTTCATACCATCACTGCCAGTTCCCTAGAACTTGAGAAGTTTGCTAGGGACGGCCCTTCTCTTCCTCCCTCCTACTCCTTCTTCCCTCTTCTGTGGCTGACATCTCGAGAGGGACTTGTTTACTGCCCTAGCCCTGAGGCCTACACCCACACAATATTAGCTGAGTAGAACTCTGTGTATTTTATGTTAGGTCTGTTATTAATATTAAGGTGCTTATTTTTGCTATTATTCTCATTTTGTTACATATATATCTATTTCAACCCACTAATCTCCTTTCTTTTTCCCGACCCCGCTCCCCAGGTGGGGAGGAGACATTGGCTGATGGAGCAACTGAGAAGGACTGGTGGGAGATGCATTGGTCGGAGGCCAACTGCACAGCCTCCAGGGGAGCTGGCACCCCAGGCATCCAGCTGCCCTGAGGACATCCTGCTGCCAGCCTCCACTTGGCCATGGATGCCTTCTGAGCACAATAAAGATGCCAGTTTTCACCCGGTGCTATCTGTGCTTGGTCCATCTCAGGAGAATCAGCAAGCAGCCACCAGCCAGGTTTGTGATGCCAAACATTACGAAAATGAGAACCTTGGGTTTTTTCAGGCAAATTGCACAGTGATAAAAGGAACTTCTGTCAATAGTGATAGGATATAGACTTCAAGTGACTTCTTGCTTTGTAATTATTTATGGTTAAAAAACAAAAATCATTCAATTTATTATTGTTGTGGCAACCTCCGCTACATCTGACCTAACAGAAAGCCAGAAATTGAAAAAAAAATAATTGGATTTGCTGAAGTTTGCAAATAATACTTTTTCATTTAATATAAAAGCTGCTTGTTAACAATGTCTGTAGTAATAGTCCAAGAGGATGAACAGTGTTTGCTGATTGGGAATAGTATGTACTGCTCCAATAGTATATTCAAAAAGCCTTTAGACAGTTGCTGAATGTGAAGCCTTCATTCAACCTTAAGTAAAGATAGATACGAGCTCCAACAGAGTATTTACAGTTTTTTACTTTTGGCTGTAGAACCCAGGAAGTACTCTTGAATATGCCCAAAGAGAAACGTGTTACACAGTTTGTGATAGTATCTGTTTCCTCATAATGTGGGTTACTGATGGTAGGGTCATTTTCTTGTTCCTTTATTACAGTATTTTGGTTGGAAAAAACATATATATCAAAAATCTGTTTATTTGCATCTGTGACACTTTTCTGCAACTGTGAACAATGCTATACTTTATACATTTTTAATTGCCTTTTACCACAGTATTTTTACATAGGCAAACTTGAAAACAAAATTTGTGTTTTTATATGAAATAACGTCATGTTAAACTTGTTTTCAGCTACACTGTGATGATCTGAAATTGTCTGTTTGGCATAACAAAGAATGCTATACTATTTCAAAAAGTATTCATGCTTTTCCACAGCAATATTTTTCTAATTTCTAGCCACTGGTTATGGAGCTGTTTCCAACTGTGTTTGCTTACCCATGGCAATGAAAACTGTCACCATTAATCGGCAGGATGTATTTTACTTGAGCACAACTAGTTTACTGGGTTTGTAGAAGAAAGAATTCAGCGCTCATGGTATTCCCCCTCCTTAGTCTCTTTTTTGTACTATAAGAAACAGGAGCTACTACTATGTATACAGAGCTACTACTATGTATACAGAACAGCATCTCCATTACCAGTATAGCCCCACCAAAGAGAAAGAGTTTGTGGTGTGTGGCTGGGTAGAAGTAGTTCTCTGTTTTTTGTAAAATCTATGCAAGCAACCTATCAGCAGCATTTGGAACCATGTATTTGTGTGATCTATCCTGCTGTTCCCACTCAAAAGGATTATTTTATGTTATGTTATGTTATGTTATTTTATTTTCAGTCACTAATAAAGCTTGAACTTTAGCAACATGTAATCGGTGTCAAGATTCTGCTGTCAGTGTTAAAAGAAGTGGTTTTAGGGTTTGCCCAGGAAGAACGCTTATGTTGTGTGGTAGTCTTTGGGAGTACTAGAGCTGAGGTTTTTATTTGATCCCCTTCCTTTCTTCTGAGAGCAACTAATCCAGTTGGTATCAATGTAGGCTGCGGAGTATTAGAAAGCCACATGGCTATCATTATCAGATATTCTTTAGCAGCTCTGTTACTTGCTTGCTTTTGTATATTTATTTAATCTGATATCAGCAGGTTTTATGCATATAAAGTTAGCATACATAGAATATTTAACCAGTTAATTCATATTAGCTCCTCTTTCCAGTTCTTGGTGATTTCAGCATGAATAGCCTTGCAACAAGGAATACTATTTGTTTTATTCACACAGGCTGGAGTGTCTGTAAAGAACTGTGATCTTTTAATTAAAGAAGCAAAAGGGGTCTTTTAATGTATCTTGCACTTTTAAGGATCTTTCCTCTGATCTACTGAGCCTTCATACTAATTTCCAGGAGAGGGAGCATGTGAAATGAAGATGAATGAATCATACATAGCTGTTGTGGTATTAACATACACAGTTATCGCAACACATGGAAAGATATTTCACAGTTGGTTTTACATTTGGGATATTTTCCAGACAGAAGACAAACAGCCTGGTAAAACAGATAAAATTTTCATGTGACTTGACATAGATTGACTGTGTCAAAACACATATCCTCATTTCATGACATTGATCAGATTTTTTCGTAAAAAACTTTGAAGAAACAAAGTTTACTTATAATTAAAACATTATATGTAAGACAAGGCCTGAAACTGTATTTCTATTGAATGAAAACATTTTTTTTCACCTGACTCCTTAAGATACTGCGATTGGATATTTCTCTAGGCTGTCCCACATTTGACTTGAATTAAAATCCATGAAGCAGTTTAATAATTTATTTCAGCAGATTCAGAAGTCCAAGCTTAGTTTTAAGTTTCATAGCTTGTGCTTCTCATCAACACTGTATTTTCAGTGGTTTTATCTCCTGAGGTGGGAGAGGAACAAACATTTTTTTCTATCTTGAATGCAGCCTACACCCAAGCAATTATACAGAGTACACAAAGCAGAAAACTTCTTTGTTGTCAGAGCTGCTGTGCAACGTAGCAGGTGAACAATGTGCTTCTCAGATTTGCTTTACACAAGGGTATGTCTTTCCTGCATGCAGTAATATTTTATAAAATTACTGTTGCCAGAATAGCGTACACATTTTAAAAACCATGCAACTTAACAGAAATAAAACCTATAATTTAATTTCTCTTTTGACCCACAGTGGCTGCTCTAGAAGTAACGTTGAAATGATTTCTCATTCTAAGACTGAGTTAGTGTGCGGCAGTTTTCCATTTTCATTTCTGCTCCCCATACCACTTCCCTAAGAAAAAAGCAAGCTCCACAGCATTTTTCATTCCAACACTTACCTTGGACTGCAAGGCAGTGTAGCATGGCATTTGTTCTTTTTTCAGGTGATACCTGTATTTTCTATGCAGAAGTGCTGTCCTCAGACTCATTGACTTGACACCAGAACGACTCTGTAGAGACAAAAATGTGCTCATGCTGAAACTGAGAACTCACAAGTTTGAGAGAAATTTATTGTAATAGACAGATGCCAAAGTGGGAAACTACTCCATTGATACTATTTTTGTCGACTCTTCCGGCTTTCCTTTCTTGCCTCTTGCATGAAAACTAAGCTTCAAATGTATTATTTGAATATCCAAACGTACTGCTATTCACAGCTGCAAGTAACTTCAGCTAGAGCGTTTCACTCTGATACCACCGTAAGGATCTCGACTCATTTTTTATTTGGGCCTGATCTGCTTTTACTGTGTATACCTACTGACTGTGGCTTCATGCTGCAACTACCCTGCCAACTCCAACTGGAGATGGCCAGTTGCTACCTTAAAGCACTCCGAGTAGGTGAAAGGGAAAGAAAAGCCAAGGCAGAAAACTATAGTGGTGAAATAGCTCTTTTACAATTGCCAGTCTGCTCTCTTCTCCTCAGCCCCGTGTACCTCAGCGACCCGGCCGCGGCCAGCGTCCGCCTAAACCCGGCCCGAAGCGAGGGCCCTGCCCTTTACCTCAGCGCCGCACCCCGCCCGACAGCTCCCCCCG
>NW_010173225.1:248-488 GCF_000695765.1 Mesitornis unicolor | reverse complement strand
CTGTGCAGTTCAGCAAGTGCAAGAAACAACTGTCATTGTGTCTGGATGTCAACTCTGTTGATTGCCAAACAAACTCCACATCAAGTCGGATTGCCTGTGTCTGTGCAAGGAATTCAGATGCTGTGCGGTTATGAAGACTGCACTGCGTGGTCTATGGACAGAGCAGCTTCAGCTACGTCTCCATGGCCCCACTGCTTTCAGGTGCTGCTGGACTGTAAAAGGAGGGGGTTCAAATTTACA
>NW_010173225.1:0-210 GCF_000695765.1 Mesitornis unicolor | reverse complement strand
TTCATTTTAGCCACTAGCTGCTAGACTGTTGTTCCACTTCATCCATGCCCTCGATAAGAAGGTTAGGCTGTATTGTTTTATTTTTTCTTTGTTGCCCGTAAAGACGTCCAACTGATAGTCTGAGAGAATAAAATCTTCTTTCGAATCACAAAGCAGATACCTGCCTGTGAAATGGCAGTAGTGCAGGTCTCAGTCTTGACCTGCAAAGAG
>NW_010173224.1:0-7443 GCF_000695765.1 Mesitornis unicolor | reverse complement strand
CTACTGTCAAACTGGTAGCATCTTTGCAGTTACCCTGAGAATTGTGTTTTGGACAGTTGGTGATTTCTCTAACTGTATCAGAGATTTAATTGAAGTTTCTTTCTATAGGGAACATGCATTGTTACTTCCAAGGGTTTGGGGTTTTTTTGGTAGGAGGGACTGGTTTTGGTGTTGGTAATCTTGGTGTTTTTATTTTAGTGTAAAAAATGTTTAAAGATTTTATTTCATTTAAGATTAAAGAAAATGTTTGATTTGGATAAAACTAACTAATCGTCATTCACAGAGTCTCTTTGGTCTCCCAGGCCAGTTTCAACAGAGACAGTCTGCTTTTCATTCTACACGATCAGAAACGGTCACACAAATCTCTGGCAGATGGATGTGTCTGTCTCCTTGATCAGAGCTGAGATTGGGCAATACAGCAGGGTCAGCTACTAGCTACATAGTGGTATTCACTTCTCAATCTATTTCTGACTCTGTGGTATTTTTCAGCTATGAGATTAAACCTTTCAGCCTCTCAGAATCACAGAATCACAGAACGTTAGGGATTGGAAGGGACCTCAAAAGATCATCCAGTCCAATCCCCCTGCTGTAGCAGGAACACCTAGATGAGGTTACACAGGAAGGCGTCCAGGTGGGTTTTGAATGTCTCCAGTGAAGGAGACTCCACAACCTCTCTGGGCAGCCTGTTCCAGTGCTCTGTCACCCTCACTGAGAAGAAGTTTCTTCTCAAATTAACTTTCTCAAAAGAAGTTTGACCAACATAGTATGTATACAGGTGTATGGTGTACATAAAGTAACTAAATGCAAGATTAAGTAGCCTTTCTGGAACATCCATCCACCCAGCCTCAATGATTGGTTTTGGGAACAATTCACTGAGGAACTGCATGCAGTGAAGAACATGATCCAAAAGGAATGGCTTTGAACAGTTCAGAAGCCTTGTGACATGCAGTGTACCAAACTAACTTTTTGCCTTTAATTGTTTTCTATTCACATATAAGCCTTAAATATTCATCCCATTATCTCTTACTGCAGAATGCTTTCTACATTTTATAACTGCAGCTTTAAGAACCCATATAATTAATATTTATATCTGTATATATGTATATACAAATGCATAGTTATATAAAAATATATATCTAAAGTATATCGTCTATATGTAATTATTAAAATTTTATACATATTTGTGCACTTCTTTATTTATGTATACATGTGTGTGTACATATATATAATTCTATATATTTTCAGATATAAGCACTTCCTGGTCTTAAGGAAAAAAAGCATCAGAGGCTGCTCAGAGACCAAATGGGTATGACAGTTTCAAAAAATGGAAACCTGTCAGTCACAGAGATGTATGAAAACATATGGGGTATGACATGACCAGAAATGGCAGCTGCTGTGCATGCATTCCTTTTCTGACATACTTGGTAAAGTGGAAATGGTGGCTGGTTGCAGTCATACTGTGCAAGCACAGGGTAGTATGAAAACATGGGGTCATGACATTGTCAAAAGTAATGGCTCCCTGACAAATGCTAAGCAACATTTAAACAAACTGGACAGACATAAGTCTATGGGACAAAATGGGATACACCTATGAGTACTGAGAAAGCTAGTATTGTAAGGCCATTCTCAGTTATTTTTTAAAGGTCATGGCAAATGAAGGATGTTCTCAGGGCTTGGAGGAAAGTAATGATCACCATCATCCTCAAGAAGGGCAAGAAGGAGGATCTAGTGAACCTCTAGTGAGCTGCTGAGCTTCACCTCAATCCACAGAAAGGTGGTGAAGCAAATAATCCTAGAAACCTTTTCCAAGCATATGAAGGAGAAGGTGGCTCTTGGGAGTTGTCAGCATGGATTTAGGAAGGAGAAATTGTGCCTAATCAACCTGATAATCACCTTCTATGATTAAAAGACCAGAAGGTTGGATAAGGGGAGACTGGTAGATGTTGTATAACTTGACTTCAGCAAGAATTTCCTCAATGTCATAACATTTCATTAACAAATTGATGGATTACACACTAGCTAATTGGACAGTGAAATGAACAGAAAGCTGGCTGAACTGCCAGGATCAAAGTGTTATCATTAGTGGCACAAAGTTCACCTGGAAGGCAGTCACTAATGGTGTCCTTCCTGGAGCAAGACCAGGACAAATACTTTTTTTTGCTTCATTAATGATATGGATGATGTGATATACTGCACACAAAACAGGTTTGCAGATGGTAAAAAATGGGAACATTAGTTAGATCAAGTAGTTGTGCTGCCATTCAGAGGTACCTTAACAGGCACAGAGGAACCTCACGAACTTCAACAAAAGGAAATGTCAAGTATAAACCCCAGTACAAGTATCTGCTGAAGACAAGCCAGCTGGAAAGCAGCTTTACAGAAGAAGACCTGAGGATCCTGGTAGACACCAAGTTGACTGTCCAACCCTGTGGTAAAGGAGGTCAGCAACCATCTGAACTGCATGAGAATGAGTGTTGCCAGAAGGCTGAGGGAGGTGATCCTTCTTCCGTATTCAGGACTTGTGAAATACATCTGGGTTATTGTGCCCAGGCCTAGTCTTGACAGTACAAGGCAGACATGGATATACTGAAGAGAGTCCAGTGAAGGGGCACAAAGATAGTAATATTTGGTGATTATCATCAAGAGGACCTGTAGAAAGGCTCAGACAGCTGGATCTGTTTAGCCTCGAGACAGGAAGGCTTAGGAGGAATCTTACTCATGTATAAACACCTGACAGATGAGGAATAAAAAAGGAACTGAGCTCTTTTCAGTGATTTCCAACAACAAGCAAGAACTAAGAAATCAAAACAATAAATTCCACTTCAATACATTAAAAAAATCTTTTTTTTGCTCTAAGAGTGATCAAATATTGCAGCAAGTTTTACAGAGAGGTAGTGGAGTCTCTGACTTTGAGGGATATTCAAAACCCAGCTAAATATGGTCCTGAGCAACATGCTTTGCTGACATTGCTTTGAGTAGGGAATTGGACAAAATTATCTCCAGTTTCCTTCCAAACTCAGCAATTCTGTGATTCTATGAGACAGAAATATTTAATTCTTTTCCATAGCTGGATTTTGTATAAAGCCATGAGATTTATACTGTGTTTGCACTGTGTATAGTTAAGACAAAAAGCAGTTTATTGTACTTGGTGATTTGAGAGAAGACAAAAAAAAAGGAGGTAGATTATGTTTTCCACTGCTTTCCTTAATGGGCAATTGCAAAATAATTTAAGACATAGTAGGAATAATCCAAAGAAGGCTTGTGAACAGAACATTGATATTTTGCTAGCTAATTCTGTAGTGCTGTAAATACCTCTTGAAATACTCCCCCTCAGATGATTCCACAGATGCTTTCACAACATATTGAAACATCCCTCCTCCAGGGCAGCAGATTGTAATTTCTACTGGGAACAGTAGTTTGAAAAAACAGAGCAGAGAAAGCAAAACTGCGATAAGAACCCAGACTAACTTACACTATGTGTTTTTCTCAGTCTTTCCATGTTCATAGAAGTTAGCCTTTCTGACAGTGCAGTTGTCTGTCTTGCAACAAATATTCCCCAAACCCCAAAGTAATTTGATATTAATGTACTATTCTTTTTTTCATTTTTGTCTCTGTATCTTCACAGATATGTGGTGATTCTCCTCAGAATTTTTTCTCCTCTTCCCGATGGGTTTTATGATCAGAAACCTAGCAAAGATGTGAACTCTTCCATTCTTATGGATCAGCTATGTGTGTCACACACCTCTGACTCACAACTGACTCAACTGGTTTTCTTGTAAACCTCTTTAAGGCACACATTTCCTTCAACATGTCCTTCCCTCAGTTGTCCTTACTTGTTGGTTATGTACTATTTTTGTCTTTTCATGTTTATAGCTTTTTCATCTGTTCCACAGCTCCCACCTGTTTTTAATTGCATTATTCCTCTGTAGAATATAAAAATCTAACTAAATAGAAACCTATGCAAAGCACCATTAAAACAGGATTAGGTAGTTTATTTCCCTCCTTCTCTTCCCTTATTCCCTGCTAATTCTTTCTTTTGTTTTACTTTCTCTCATATCATTGTAGTAAAGTGTAATGAAACTCTTCAGGGGCAGGGATCATAGCTAATTTATCTGCTTGTATAGTATCTTAGAGTACTGGCAGATTAAATGATATCTAGGGTAGACAAGGTATCTTAAGATAGGAAAAGAAATTTTGGAAATACATTGCTGCTTTTATAAAGCATTTACTCAGAAACAGAATGGCTGTTTTATCACCAAAATGTAATGACAGATCTCCTACTAACTCTAATATATGAAGGTCACAGAGTAGAATTTAGTTTAAAGTTTAAAGTTCTTGAGATGTGTTGTCCCTTACCCCTTCTTTAAAAATCCACTTTTCCATAGTGAAGACTTGCAATGGGCTTCAATTTAAATTTTAACCATCAATTGAACTGATAGAAGGATTTTTTTTTAGAGTTCAAATAAAGAATACTTTTTAACACCTTAGTATAATGACCTGAACTTCAGTGGGCCCTAAGCTTTGTTCTTCATGTATTAAAAAATACAATAAACCCCCAAACTTGTTTATAATAGTCCCTAAAAATGATCGTTTATATCTTTTAATAATTGCTATAAACTCAAACAAAAAATGGGATAGATCATTGCCTTATCTTCCAAAAATCAAAATTACTCCACTGACATCAATGTAGTTATGACAAATTTTGATATCTTAGAATCCTTAAAATAAACTGTGAATCAGGTGGAATACATCAGAAGTAAAGTCACAAATTAATCCTGAAGATAAATTTATTTTTAGTAGTATTTAAGTAAATAGGTAGACTTTTCAAAAAAATATTATTTCTAAAGAAAATAATAATTTAGCTTTATATTTTTTCATTATCACAAATTATGAACCAAGATTTGTCAATAAAAGCATACAGAAATGTCATAGAAAGATTTCTGTCTCATTTGGTCATGAAAACCACAGAAGTATAGTTTTGCTTAAGATGGAAGCTCTTCTTTGCACTCTCCTTATATACAGCATGTTACCCATGCTCACTCTAACAATTACTTTAATCACTAAACAGATAAATCTGAAAGACTAGTTCATTTATCATCGAGAGCAAACTCTTTGTTGGCAGTTTCTGTGCTTACAGGTGAAGAATCTTAGTGAACCTTTGAAGTAAGATATTAAAAAAACCCACAACACACCACAGAAAGAAAAAGGAAAAAAAAATACAACCAAGACTGTAGGGTAAGATGAGAAACTGCAGGTCTAGAATATGTTTAAATGACACGAAGGGTCCGTAAGGACTTTGCTTTAAATATTTCTGATAAGAAGAAAAAAAAATAGCAAAAACACAAAGGGAAAATTTTAGCATCAAATAATGACAGTACAGAAACTATTATTATTTTGTGCTTAAACAGAATGAACCAAGTCAGATTGAATAGCTTTTCACTCTAACAAGGTAATGGAAATAGGGGAAATATGCTGTCATGTGCATTCAAAGTTCTTACAAATTGGGCACTTCACTAGGAAAAACACTGGCTGCATGGCTGGCCCCATGCCATGTGAATGGAGTGAATGGAGTTAAATCCAGCAGGCAGCCAGTCACAAACAGTGTTCCCCAGGGCTCAGTACTGGGGCCACTTCTGTACTTTATCAGTGACATGCACAAAGGAATCAAGTGCACCCTCAGTAAGTTTGCAGTTGACCCTAAGTTGGGTGGAAGTGTTGATCTGTCTGAGGGTAGAAAGGCTCCACAGAGGGACCTGAACAGGCTGGATTGATGGGCCAAAGTCAATCGCATGAGGTTCAACAAGGCCAAGTGCCCAGTCCTGCACTTCAGTCACAACAACCCCATGCAACACTACAGGCTTGTGGAGGAGTGGCTGGAGAGCATCCTGAAGAAGAAGAACCTGGGGTCTTGATTGACAGTCAGCTGAATATGAGCCAGCAGAGTGCTCAGGCAGTCAAGAAGGCCAGTGGCATCCTGGCCTGCATCAGGAATAGTGTGGCCAGCAGCACTAGGGAAGTGATTTTGTCCCTGTGCTCAGCACTGGTGAGGCTGCACCTTGAATACTTGTCCAAGTTTGAGCTAAATAGGACTAATTTCCTATTTAGTGATTTTACTTTTCAGCTGAGTCTCTTCTAAGTGGCTATACCTTTTGAAACTAACAGGATGCTTTTACACAGTGTTCAGTTTTACAAGTGATAGTGTGCATATGGTATGTAAACATGGCAAAGTGACTGTCACACCATGGGTGCCGTATTCACACCTGTGGGGAGAAGCGGCAGGACAGATGACCCAGAACTCACCAACTAGGTATTCCATCCCATATACATCATAGTATAAAGCTGAAGGACCACGAGGGTCTCGCTCTTTTGCTCTTCTCTGCTTTCATCTTCTACAATAGCCAAAGTTTTAGCAGATCCTACTAGTTCATCTGCCTCTGACCATGATCCATGTGTTTCTGAATCAAGTTCCTGCATCCTGTTCCACCTGCTGCTGAATCCAGTCTGGGACTTTTCCAATGCCCTGTTCTGCAGAACCTCTGATGACCTAATCATCATTGGATGGGGTGGGGGGAGGATTTTATTTTGGGTTTATATACATATTTGCACAAACTTGTATATCACAGAATCACAGAATATTAGGAGTTGGAAGGGACCTCAAAAGTTCATCCAGTCCAACCCCCCTGCCAGAGCAGCATCACCTAGACTAGGTCGCACAAGTACACGTCCAGGTGGGTTTTGAATGTCTCCAGAGAAGGAGACTCCACAACCTCTCTGGGCAGCTTGTTCCAGTGCTCTGTCACCCTCACAGTAAAAAAGTTTTTCCTCATGTTCACATGGAACCTCCTATGTTCCAGCTTGGTCCCATTTCCCCTTGTCCTGTCACTGGCTATCACTGAGAAGAGCCTGGCTCCTTCCCCCTGACACTCGCCCTGTACAAATTTATAAACATTAATGAGGTCACCTCTCAGTCTCCTCTTCAAGCTAAAGAGACCCAGCTCCCTCAGCCGCTCCTCATAAGGGAGATGCTCCACTCCCTCAATCATCTTTGTGGCCCTGCACTGGACTCTTTCAAGCAATTCTCTGTCCTTCTTGAACTGAGGGGTCCAGAACTGAACACAATATTCCAAATGCGGTCCCACGAGGGCAGGGTAGAGGGGAAGGAGAACCTCTCTCGACCTACTAACCACCCCCCTTCTGATACACCCCAGGATGCCATTGCCCTTCTTGGCCACAAGGGCACATTGCTGGCTCATGGTCATCCTACTGTCCACCAACACCCCCAGGTCCTTTTCTGCCTGGCAGCTTTCCAGCCACTCTTCCCCAGGTCTGTAGCGCTGCATGAGGTTATTGCAACCAAAGTTCAGGACATGGCATATGGCCCTGTTGAAGCTCATACAGTTGGCCTTAGCCTACCCATTCAGCCTATCCAGGTCCCTCTGCAGA
>NW_010173223.1:0-7216 GCF_000695765.1 Mesitornis unicolor | reverse complement strand
CCCTTCCAACTCCTCATATTCTGGGATCCTGGGATTCTGTGATACCTATCTTAAAAGCATTTCCCCAGCAACCCTGTACACCTGGCTTTAAGCCTATTGAGGGTAGAGGGAGGAATGAATGTAAAATTAAGATCAGATATCAGCGTCACCACATCTCGTTTTTCTTCTTGAAGAATTTATTTTGTACTTCTGAAAGCTTATTTTGTTGCTTGGCTTCCTTCTCCCTTAATCCTGTTATAGATGTCTTAAGTTTGGAAGGGTGTTTTTTTTCCTGTTTTATAAATGAAGAAGTAATTTGAAAAGGAAGTAAGAGATTCTGGGATCCTATGGAAATATTTGTGTGTGAGAACCATGAGGAGAGGCGCACAGTGGAGAAGCTGCCCAGGGAGGTGGTGCCATCTCCATCCTTCTTCCTTTCTGCCCAACTTTTAAATAAACTTCTGTCTTTGCCATCCTCCTCATCTGGTTTCTTTGAGCCATCACTTTGGTCTTGGTAATGTTTTTCTTCAGTGGACTGGCTTCGTCATTTCATGTCAAAATCAGCGTTGCTCTCGCTTTGCCAAGACATTTTTTGAGCACGTTTCCATGTTTGTTTCTGCCCCCAGTTTTGTCCGCTTGTGTTGACAAAAAAAGGTTACTGAAAATCCCACTGTCAGTGGGGTTATATCACGGTGCTCCCTCCCATCCAGACCACAACAGCCAAGTACCAGGACAATGCTCTGGGCGAAAACCAGAGGAGTTTTTTATTTAAAATACATTATAATAATAATAATTAAAAAGACCAAAACAAAACCAACCCCTCCCAAACTTAAAAAAAACCAAACAAACCAAAAAAAGGCCCAAAACCCCAACAATTCCTTTTTAATGTCTCGCTGTGCGAATTTGGTGTTGGCTCACTTTGATGTTCTGGGACTGATTGAGTCAGACACTTGGTGTAAAACTGAATCCAAAACTGGGTGGATTTGCAGTTTTTCCCACATTTCTCTCTATTTTCCTCTCTCTCACCCTCTTCTTTTTGAGCTTGTGCTTAGTTTCCCAGGTTTCAAATAGTCGTAATGCTGCGTTCTTATATAGTACCACAACTTGTTTATTTTTTTTAATATTGTGGCCGCATTTGCACCTTCATTTATCCTGCAATATGTGAAGTAAAAATATGTAAAGACTTCCTTCCTTGTTTAAGATGTTCCCTTCCTATAGTTTTGTATAAATCTATTCCTTGAGGTGAATTAGTGGTTTATTACAGTTATTTCCAGCTTTATTGGGCACCTTTTGAGTCAGAAATGTGGCGTGTAATTTGCTTAATTCTTCAAGGTGTCTGTCACCAGTTATCTCATGGGGTTTTTTTTCCAGTGTCAAAAGCTTTATGGGATTGCAACTCTACAACTGAGCATCCAGCTCTTGGGAGAAGGTGGTTTTCTCCATATTTTGAAATTTAAACCAAAAACAGAGTCATCTCGTGGTAATCTAATGGTAAAGATGGGTCTCCTGCCATGAAAAAAAGCCTATATCACTTTAGGTTTCACAGTAAAGAATTCCTGAGATCCAGTGACGAAAGGGAGGATCAGTAATTTAAAGATAAATGCCATTTTTGCAGTGGATTGGGGAATATGCTCGTTTATTCTGTTAAATCTCTGCAGTTTGAGATTTGCCATTGCGCTGAAGAGGATTACATTTGAGAGGTTGCGCAAGGCGTTGGAACCGGGATTAATCGCGGGAAGCAGAGTGGAAAAGGATTTCAAAGAAAGGAAAGAAAAATCGGTGTATGTAACTTGGCAAGGCAATAGAGGAGACGCAACCGGGCCTTGAGTTAAAGGCTGTAAGCACCAAACTGGGGAAGAAATGTTTTATGGTATTTCGTAGAGCCACTTAAAGGAATAAGTAAATGGAGTCGAACAAAGTAATGCTTAGGCTGGATATTAGGAAAAAAATCTAAGCCTTGAGGTTTATTAGATTATGGAACAGTCTTCCCAGAGGATGTGGTTCAGGCTCCATTACCAGTCCCTTAAAATTAGGCTGGATAGGATAACAAAGTGCACGGGGGGGGCTGGGTAGGGGTGAACGCCGTTACCTAATAACGTCTTTGCGTTCCACTCGCTCCCATGACTAATTTCCCAAAAAACTGCTTCCAAAAAGTGTTAATGACGTCACGGCCCCAGCCCCCTCGGATCCGTCGGTGCTTCTTGGTGCTGCAGCCTTCGAGGGGTTTCTTTGGAGGTTTGGTGGGCTCTTTCTGTTTTCCAGCAGCTCCTACAGCTCAGCCATTCCTTGCAGCTTTCCCATTCTGCTGCAGCGTTGCTGGGAGCAATGGGAGTGGATAAAAAATGAGGTGTATTTTAACAGCACAGATGCACACACGCGGACCGGGCTGTTCCTGGCGAGGCTGTGATTGGGAGTGGGGCAGGCAGCAGAATTTGTGGTGTTTTCTTCACAGAAAGGACTCCCTTCTGCTGTTCTTGGCAAGTGGGATGAAATGCTTTTCTCCTTCAGAATAGTGTTATTAGGTGTGAAAAACCTCAAACAAGTAAGTCGTGCTCGGTCATGTGTTTCATTGGGCCAGCCTCAGTGCTTCTGTTACACAGATTTGATGAAAATAAAGTATTGGGTTTAAAATATGTCTTCTGGAATGGTTTTTTAATACATTTTAAAAATGTCGTCTAAAACATGCTTTTAATCTCTCTATAGAAATGCAGTTGGTTTTCTATGGAATATTTAGGAGTTAAACACTGAAAATAAAATGTAATCATAATAATAATAAAGCACCAGAAAGAAAGCCCATGGTAATCCACCGTGTAAATTGTTGAGGACCAAGTGGTAGCTTGATAGGATTTTAAGCCTAGAGGTGCCATTTCAACTGATCGCGCATCTACTCTCGTATAAATTATAATTTCTATATTCCAAACTGTAAATGGAGTCAAGATGGACTGGTAAATAGCTGTTGTCTCCAAACACTTACAGCACAGCACACCAAGTTTTAAATGTAGCATCTCCCATGTGTGAACTCCAGTCTGAACTGAGTCTGAACTGCAGGCTGCCAGTGGCTTAGAAACCAGTTAAGTAGTTAAAATGTGAATTTAGTTTGCCAGGCTGCATCTCACCCAGAAACTGTTCGTTTGTAGCTGTATTTTAAGTATCTTTCCTTCTTTGTTGCTTGGGTTAATTCTGTTCATCCAATGCCAGACAGCGGAGAGCGTGGAAAATATTGCTGAAAACTTAAAAAATCACAGAATCGCTGGGTTGGAAAAGACCCGAGATCATCACGTCCAACTGTTCCTGTCTACCCCCTAAACCATATCCCTAAGTACCTCATCTACCCGCTCTTTAAACACATCCAGGGATGGGGACTCCACCACCTCCCTGGGCAGCCTGGTCCAGCTTCTGACGACCCTCTCAGTCAAGAACTTCCTCCTTAGCTCTAACCTGAACCTCCCTTGGCACAGCTTGGTGCCGTTTCCCCTTGTTCTATCCCCCATCAGCTGGGAGCAGAGCCCAGCACCCACCTCTCTCCAAGCTCCCTTGAGGCAGTTGTAGGTGGTGCTGAGGTCTCCCCTCAGCCTTCTCTTCTCCAGGCTAAACAAGCCCAGTTCCCTCAGCTGCTCCTCATCAGGCTTGTTCTCCAGAGCCCTCCCCATCCTTGTGGCTCTGCTCTGAACACGCTCCACAATCTCCACATCCTTCTTCTAGTGAGGGGCCCAGAACTGAACACAGCACTCGAGGTGCGGCCTCACCAGTGCCGAGTCCAGGGGGATGATCACCTCCCTGGCCCTGCTGGTCACGCTGTTTTTAATATTACCACATCAGATATAATGCTGCAAAAGTCTGTCATCTGTAATAACTTGTGTCAGCTGCAGAAGTTACTGCAGTATTTAGGACAGCTGTTTTTATGCTTCTGAGTTCCTTAATGTCCTTATCTAAAAAGCTGGCAGTGTAATCAGATCCACTTTTTCCATCAGTTTGTGGTTTTTGTGCTTATACTCCTTAACATTGCTTAAGGATGCAATACTTAACATGCAAGTTCATTACCCACATAAAAGTTATTCCATATTTCCTATATTTAATCTTTTCTATAATCATTCTATATAATTCTGTATAATCTATAATAATTCTGTAATGAATCTTCCAAAAACCTGCACTGGGACTTTCCTAAAGTTAACGTAGCTGCTGTTTTTACAGTCTTTTAAGCAATTATACCCAGTGCTCCTCACAATTAGCAATTTTAAGTTGCTTAAATGAAGAACTAATACGTTAAGGATGTGTTTGCAAAGTATAAATTTAATTTGAGACTTTGTGAACCGCATCTTGGTCCAGCAGCGGCCTCGCTGATCCGGCCTCTCCCGCTGGCGACTCCATGGAGCACTTTTTCCCTTCATTATCACAGAGCATCCCCGTGGCAACTCCAGAAATTGCCTACATGGAAAAGCAGTCGTAGGAAAGTATTTCTGTATTTTTAGCGTTCTTCTAGCACAATGTAGCAGCTGGAAACAAGGACAAGAGCCAGAACAACGCGAGCTGCCAGCTCTCCGTGGGCCACCAGAAAGCTTTCATCAGACCACAGTGTGAGAACCGCTGCGGTGACTTAAGAGATGTGGCACACATAACAAGCATTGCATAAAAAAACCCCCACCCTCATGTTCCCAAAACTGCTGCCTGAATGTAATAAGGATGAAATCGTAATTGTGATGTTTTTTAAGAACACAGTGTTAGCTGGTTTTGGTGGAGGAAGTACTTGATGGTAGCAATTAGGTGCAATGAAAGTCACTTTTGCTTTAGTTTTTCGTGATCCGTATTTACTGCTGCCTTAGATGTTGTTGCAGCAGTGAGCAAGCTTCTGAATGCTGGAAGCTGATAGGAAATAAGAAATAAATTGGAAAGCAAGGTGTGAAGCTAGGACTTGGTTTGAACAGATTACTGATGCATGGCTTAGGTCTGTTCTGTTTGGTGGGTTTTTTGTGGTTGGCTCTTCTGTCTGATATTTCATAGACTCACAGCATGGTTTGGGTGGGAGGGGACCCCAAAGCCCCCCAGTCCAAGCCCCATGGACAGGGACCCCCCCCCCAGCCCAGGCTGCTGCAGGCCCCGTCCAACCTGGCCTTGGGCACTGACAGGGAGGGGGCACCCACAGCTTCTCTGGGCAACCTGGGCCAGGGCCTCACCACCCTCAAAATGAGGAATTTCTTCCTAAAATCTACTCTAAATCTCCCCTCTTCCAGTTTAAAACCATCCCCCCTCGTCCTCTCACTCCATGCCCTTGTCAAAAGTCCCTCCCCAGGTTTCCTGTAGCCCCTTCAGGTCCTGGAAGGTCGCTGTAAGGTTTCGCCAGAGCCTTCTCTTCTCCAGGCTGAACAGCCCCACCTCTCTCAGCTGTCCCCATAGCAGAGCTGCTCCAGCCCCTCAGCATCTCCATGGCCTCCTCTGGACCTGCTCCAACAGCTCCATGGCTTCTGGTGTTGGGAACCACAGAACTGGACACAGCCCTGCAGGTGGGCTCTCACCAGAGCAGAGCAGAGGGGGAGAATCCCCTCCCCTGTCCTGCTGGCCATGATCAGCAGGTTTAGCCTGATTTGTTTGTGTTCTTTCCATTTTTGTAATAAAAGGGGAGGATTGTCATTAAAGTATCCCCTGTTCCTACCTAAAATGTCTTTGAAAATCAAGATCTTAAAATTTTGCTTGGCCACGTGAAACTATGATTAAGTGCATTTAAACTGTACTCTAAGTAGGTGCAAACACAAACCTTGTTTGAATCTTAGGGTGTAAGTGAGAGCAAAGCGTTAGGCTGAGATTCCTGCAGAATTGTGTTTACAGAAAATAAGTCTGGTGAAAGGAAGTTCTTTTTTGATGAATGTATCATAACCTTATTTTGCCATTAAGAGTTGTTCCACAGACTGTCAGACTAGATTAAAATCTCACGTTTGTTTTCCTGGCCATGAACAGTGTTTCTAACCATCCTACAAGAGATCTCACATTCCCTATTGCAAAAAAAAGCCAACCCCATAGTTTGCTCTTTACCTGGTTTTCTTGCTGTGCCTTACGTGGCTTAATTTTATAATAGGGGGGAAAAGAAGCTGTGATGGGTGGTTTTGTGGAAGAGAAGGGGAAAATGGATCTGTTAATTCTGTTTTAAAGGCTAGAAACAGTCTGATCCTTCTGAAAATATCCATGTGTTTGCCAGAAATAATTGGCAAAACTTCAGTTTTTCTCTAATTGTCAAAATTTCTCATAATGTGGTTCCATGTGGAACTGACTCAAGAAGTAAAGTTGCGTTGGAGAATGACAATTAAAAATAGATTACAGGTGTTTTGCAGAAAACAGTAAACTCAAAGATGGAATAAGTGACCCAAATACAAAATGTTGAAGAGAGTGGTTTAGAGTTAAGGGTAATTGACTTCATCTCCTATAATTGGCACCAGAGAGGCAGTATTTGGTCGTGTGGAGGTTTTTTTGGAGTGCATAGAGCTTCAGAAGTGCTTTGGGTCATGGAGCTATCACAGGTAACCCACCCCCCTCGTCCTTTTCACAGTTCAATTTTTGTTTTGGGGAGCTGTACCTCATCTTTGCCACTGCCCAGAGATGTGCAAAGCTTTAAGGAAACTTCTGTAATATGCATTTCCCTTGGGATATATACTCAAATTACAAGAGAATAGGAGTAAATGACTTTTAAAGTGAAATTTAAACGTGAAAGAAGTGCAAGCACTGAATGCTCAATGTCTGGGCAAATTTTATTCCATGTGTGTAATGATGGCAGGCAGCAGTAGTACAGTTACAGCTACCTGTGGCCATCCCATTGGCTTAAACTGGAAATTCAAACACGGGGTTTTCTTCCTTTTATTCTGCTTTTCCCTCTCATGTTCCAAAGAAGCAGAGTCTGAAATGTGATTCTGGGCACTTTTCTGTATCAGTGTACATTCATAGTGTGTTTCCTTTTGATTGTAACTTCAGATATGAGAAGAATATTGTGAGGAGAGCTTCTGAGGGTTTATGGCATAAATTATTTCTATTTTGGTTGCAAAAAACTTCAATATAGCTTAAGAATTTTGAAATACACATAGATGTAAACCTAGGTGTAGCAAAATGGTATTTCAAATATTGTGGACATCTAGAATAAACTAGAAACACCGACTGCTCGTCTCTCCTCCCAAGCTGTTTATAGATTTAGCACTTTAATCTGCTGTTAATTATCAGAAACAATCACAGGATCCCAGGATGTGAGGAGTTGGAAGGG
>NW_010173222.1:11567-17873 GCF_000695765.1 Mesitornis unicolor | reverse complement strand
CACCCCTGGCTGCTCCCGGCCCAGGCTCCCCCCGGTGCGCGGCCGCGTCTCGCAGGCGGCGTCGGTGGAGCTGGGGGAAACTATTCTGTCGGGCTACCTGGGCTGGGAAGCGGGCATATCCGCCCTGGCTGGGCGGACTCGCAGGGGAGGAGGCGTCTGGGCCAGCCGCGATACCGTGCGGTGCCTGCATCGACCTCTGTGCTAACGGGACTCGCGGGGACACCGACCAGCGCACCGGAGCCCAGCTCTGCAGTCTGCTCTGAGAGCTGTCGGTCAGCGTTAGTGCTCCTGAGCCCACGTTAGTACAATGTGAAGAGTGACTTAAGTTACTTTCTCCCAATTCACTGTTTTTTAATGGTCCTCAGTAAGCATTTTAAGTTTCCCACTCTTTTTCTCAGGTTTTTGCTTACCCTGGTTTCTGAAACCTGTATAGAATAATCTACTTTCTTTTAAGGTATCCGCTTGGAATATGTGGGAATTAAAACTTCCAAGCCTAGTTTTGCTGAACCTGGGCCTACTTATCAGGTGATCTGCCTGCAGCAGATGAAGGAAGGGTGTGGAAATCCTCCTACGTTGATGCTTTTCCATTGTTGAACAAGATAAAGAGTGGCTTGCTCAAATGGCTTGTTTGGCTTCCTCAGTGTCCTGTTCCGCAGATGCATGTGGCAGAAAACACTTGGAGACAAGCTGGAATTTGGAAGCCCTTGTAGGGAGACTGAAATGGGAAACTGGGCTACCTTTTGGCTTTGCAGGGAGTGTCACTGACTTGAGTCTGGTGTACCTAGAATGAAAAGCTGATGTTTTCATCCTCAGACCTGAGCAGATCTTCAACTTTTTTTTTTTTATACTGTCTCCTTAATGTTACTCCACATTTTAATGAACGTCTTTATTTATCAGTTGAATGATTTACTGAATAGGAAAAGCATCCTCATTCTCTTCCAGGTATGCATAATTGTTACATTGAGTAGTTGCCAAAACATAACCAAGCTCCGGTGTGGTTGAGGATATTGCCACTCAGTGGACTTCATGATAATAATGCAAAATGCATCTACCCTTATATGGGTAACTCCTGCTGTGCCTGGTTACGTTAAGTAAAAGTTTCTGGACTAACCTGAGAATGCCAGAAGCCTTTTCTTTCACACACAGTAGTGACTGCCACTACCTGTGGGCTTGGATTTCTAAACATGGAGCTCCAGAATCATTGAACAACCTCAAACTGTGGCCGCTCAGCTGAGGAAAGAACACACTGGTTAGTAACTTTGGGCACTGAAGTTACTCTGCAGATTTTTTGTCTTCTGGAGTCCTGAATGGTGATGGCACTTGAGGAAGTACTGCTTTGCCATTCTGTCTGTGTGGTACCAGCAGCACATCCCCTTCTAGGGGGTATCTCTGAAACTATGCAGATGGTAGTAGTACTACGTGGAGTACTACAGAATGGTTATAGTAGTTGAATGTCAGTTTAGTTCATCTGAATTGTCTCAAATGGTAAAGTACCCCTGAGTAAAGCTGACGTCTGCATCCAGCTTGCTTTGCTAGGGGTTGAATCTTGCAAGCTTTCAACTACACATTAGGATCACACCCAGAAATTTATCTGAGTAGGTGTCATTCAAATCGCCTTGCAAAACTGAGTGAAATAAGGAAGCTGTTAAGCTTAATGACATAGCCTAGTTAGCTGCTTTAGGTTTGGAAGTAGTCACATTTCTGAGTTTTTAATTAGGGAATATAGTGACTCTCTACAAAAAGTAGAGTGAGGGGTCTTGCTCAGGTTTTTGTTATTGGTTTTAAAAAAGATAATGGCATGAGTTTCGGTTAGCAGCACAATATTGCTTCTCACAGAAGTAGTGCCATTCATGACATGAAGAGCTAACTTCTTGGTAGCTGCTTCATTGTCTGACTTTAATTCGGAGTATGGATTTGGACATAAGTGCCAGAAAAGAATAACTGCTCTCTGCAGACCAGTTAATGGTTTGGATGGATGTAGCTGTCAAGCACTGGGAGTCTGTAGAGCTAATATGAAAGGAATGACACAGCAAGATGCTGGTCCTGTGGAGTAGCTCTAAAAGCTGGATTACATACCAGGAACTTGGTATGGCCTATGCTGGCTGTTCCCAGTCTCTTGATAGCAGTGAGTTTAATCTAATATAAATCTCTAATGTAATCTATGCCAATCAAATCAGGCACATGTAACTAAAGGAAAAGCTGAAGCCAATTACACAGGAGGCTTGATGCAATGTCTGACTGCCTCTGAAGTGGAAAGGCCATTAAAGGCAGACAGTCCAGTTCTAGAATAATCTTCTTCTAGGTTGCTAGCTGGTTTGAGCCATATTTATTCCTCCAGTGTAAACAAACAGTTTGTAATCAGACCAAACTTAGTTTGACTTAGAAGGTTTAAAACCCAACCTTAGCAGTGAAATCTAGTTACAGCTGGATGCGACTAATGCAGCTTCTGCTTTGCTAAGACTGCATATTAGTCACTGTCTCTAATTAGATATTAAGCATAAGTTTTCCGTGTGTGTGAGTAAACTTGCTCACAAGAGAGGATATAATTTCTTCCTGGTCCTAATTTCCATAATGTCGATGGCCTGTGGCTCTTGTTCAGAGAAACTGCGTGTCATCCCTGTATCACATCTTGAATTGTTAGCTCCTTATCTGAGGGCTTGAAATGCCCATTATTTGCTGGAGCCCGCAGTATCTTCTGTTGTTTGCGTCTCTGCAGGCTTTCATCAGACTTGCTATCAAAGCTGTGAGTCCCAGCCGTGCTGATGTGGGGACGTACGAGAGGCACCCAAGCTCCGTGGCCGCGTGATGCAACTGAAACATGACTCGAGTAAACTGACTCTGCTTCCAGGCAGTGCGTGCTGGTGAATAATGGGACACTTTTTCAGGTTCAGAAAAGTACTTAATGGAAACGGGGCGCTTCCTACTGTGAAGTCTTGCTTGAAGCCCCGTAGTTTGATCCTTGATTCAGGCATTTGGCACTGGGACACTGAAACTCAATGCCTGATCCTCAGCGGGCAGGAGAGGAGAGCTGCAGGGGTGGGAGGGAGTCAGAGTTTCCTCATACAGTTGTCAGGTTTAAGAGCCAAACTCAACCTGTTCTGTTTGTGGTGACAGGATAAATCACATCCGTTTTTAGGATTTGTCGAAGCCTGAATTTGTGTGGTTTGGTTTTTAACTGTGGAACGTCTGACATGCCTTTGAATGAGGCCTTGGTTTCTAGGGAGGCAATTTTTGAATTGCCTCTCAACAAAAAATTCCTTCGGCTGTTTGGGAGCTGTGACTTCCTTCTGTCCTTGTGACTTATTATAAATGACTTTGACTTAAACCACACTGGAGAAGTGTGGGAAAAGATTGCTTTAAAGAGCTTTGCTGCTGCTTTAGTGAGTTGTGAAGCACCCAAGTAGGTCATAAATAGGATACGTTGTCACTTTAGGCACATGGTAGTTAGGCCAGAAGTTTGATACAAATTTAACTGAAGTGTTTCTCAATCACAGAAGTCTCATGAAGTGGATTGCCTCACTTCATTAAGTAATAAAGCTAATAGGTGGTGACTCATACTCCAGTTAATGCTCTTTCTTTGAGGTCCTGCTTGCTGTACCCCAGGTGGTCACCAAGCAGGTGATTGAAATTGGAATCTACTTTTCCCATCTTGGTCTCCAGTTCCTGTGTATCACTCTTCAGGCAATGAAAGAGCTTCAAGTGATAACACCTGGAGAAAGATGCTTTCATGACTATTGGAGGCATGAAGTGTCCTAAGCTCTTACATGACTGACTTCTAGGTAGAAATACACCTTTTTAGGTTTTGTTTCCCTACTGTGTGGTAGTTTTCATGTTAAGAGGTCCATGTCCTTTTAAATATTCCATTGAAGTTAGGACTGGGAAAATAAAAGTGCATTTTCTTGTCAGAGACCACTACTTTTCTTTCTGCAGCAATCATTCATGTGCTGTTTTCAAGTTTTTCAAGGAGCTGTTAGATCACGAGGACTGAAGCTGCTAAACTGGAGTTCAAGCTTCTGAATGTGATCACAAGAAATAGCTGAAACACTGAAGTATTGCAAGAAGGAAGCTGGGCTACAGAAACTACAGGGTTGATTTGTCTGTATGTGATGCACTTCTTGGTTGAGGCTATGAATGTTGCAGAGGAGGCTTAGTGTAGGGGTAGCTTTACATAATGTGAAAATGACTCTGCTTTTTTTTTTAAAAAGATTTCTGAGAGATGCGGCATTTTTCTCAGTGTAAAAAGAGAAATCTGGGGATGAGCAGTGGGGCTCAAGGTGGTGTGCAGGTTCAGGTGAATTGGGAGTGTCCTGGCTGGAATCCATATTCCAATGATGTCTCCTAGTTGGCTAAGCCTGTTTGTGATCTCCTCTTAATGGATGGAAATTATGATGGGTAAAGATAAAAAGGCTTTGTTGTGTAGTAACAAGGCCTATATGAAGAAATTTGTCCTCTGACAGTAATGAATCATGTTAGCTTTATGAGATGCAAGCTAAAGGCTGCCCTGATGTTTTTTGTGAATATAAAGAATCTCCTTGTGTAGGCTGAGGCATCAGAGTCTGGTAGCTGTGAATTGGTGGTTGAGGACCATGTGGATGGGGCATTGCAGGCGCTGTGCTTTCCAGGGCCAGACAGAGAGCTACTGCTTGAGCTGGGAACAAGAGGGAGCACTGGTTCCACTGCTGCAGCTTCAGTTCTGCCTTTAATGCTTCCTTCAATGTACTGAAATGAATTTTTAAGGAAGATATATGAAGCAGGAATTCCAGTCTTAATGCTCAATTACTTGGTCAAGCTGCTTTGATGCTGACAGTCTGGTAAGCATAACCCCTTGAAAGCTGGCAGTCTTCTAGCTGTAGTTTATGGTTACGGGAAGGCAAATGGAAGTAGCCAGAGTGTGGTTTATTGTTTTTTTTGACTCCTGAGATGAGTGGAAATGGTGGGCTTAGTAAGCAGCTTGTTTCAATATTAATGAAGTATTAATATATGTACTAGAGGGCTTTTCTGTGCAACTCATCTTGCTCACTACAACAGCGACTGGTACTGTCCTCCAGTAAACAAAGGTTAAATCTGAATACTGATCTTCAGCTGCCTTCGTATGAACTCTGTGGAATGTCAATGCCTGTTGTTGTGCCTGACTTTAGGAATTAGATGGCACTAAACTTCTAGTATATCGTGCTTAGGTTTTCCAGGAGCTTGGAGTATTGAAAAGGGAGCATATCTTAACCCAGGAGGCCTACAGACTAGTCCTGCAGGTTCTTTCTGTGTGTGATCTCTGAAATTCGCTCTGTTTAGTCTCACTCTTATCTTTCACACAGAGGCAAGAGTTAACTTTGTTTTGTGACCTTCAGTGAACAGTTTGTGTTAGTGCTGTGTGGTCCGTATGACCTCGGAGCTAATGCCGTAATTCACAGTCACTTCCAGCACACAAGGCTGATCTTCCAGGCCTGCATGATGAAGTACAGCATCTACATATTGTATATTCACAGGTGCTGAAAGCAGATGCTGTTGCTAGATTTGTAAGCAACTACTCTTGCTGTCCTTGAGTGAGCAATGCTTACTGTGCATGACAACAGCCAAGCACTTTCAGATTGGGAATTGAAAATATTTCTGTGCTTATCAAACTTGTTGTAAAGCAGATGCCTATTTTGGGAGAAAGCATCATATTGTGAGCACACAGCGACAGGGCTGAGTAATCTGCTCTGGGGAGGATGAGGGAAGTCTGATTCAAACAGAACTGTGTACTCATAAAAGCATACTCTTTTTGTTCTGCTCTTTGAGTAGCTTTTGCCTATAAATACTCTAAGATGTGGCTGATTTCCTTTGGCTTTTTTTTTTCTCTGTAGAGGTAGTAAAAAGTGCTGGTTGGTCTCGCCTACAAAGCAGAGTAAAGCTGGAGCTCAAGTTGTAACTGAATGACTCTGTAGCATAGTTTTTAAGCAAGTCAGAACAAGGTTTTTTTGCCACCTGGATGTGTGGTGTGGGTATGGAGCACGTGGAAGGTGGTTTAAGGTGTGGCAGCATTTCTGAGGAGACTCTAAAAGCTTCCTTGTAGTGGATCAGTCATTTCTTCAACATTACATGAAACACATGGACAATAAGGTGCTGCTGCAGTCTGAAGGAATCTGTGTCCTAAAAGAGCAGTGGGAGAGTGTAAGCTATATTGATAGAAACAGTGCTCGAGTGAAGGATCTGGAAGCATCTGAGTGGGAATAGCTGACAGCGTATGGGGTAATGCAAAGTAGCACAAGGAGATGGAGGTTCAGGGCATGCTGGGAGATGCTTGGTTAGAAGATGTGGGTGTAGGGTGTG
>NW_010173222.1:8705-11536 GCF_000695765.1 Mesitornis unicolor | reverse complement strand
CAGTGGTTCTTGAGCAACCATGGCATGCTGACCCTTCAAAGGCAAGATTGGCAGTATATGCCTTATGAACTGTTCAGTTCATACATTAGACATGGAAAGCATGGTTAACTGCTCAAAGCACGACCACTTGGACTTGGTTACTGCTTCCAGCCTGTGAGCAGTTGGGCGCTAACTCTATAGGGTGATGTGGCATCCCCTTCATAGATCCTAAAGGGGCTTTTAACTCGAGCTGGCTTTTCTGTGCACCATCAGGGGCGAGAAGCAGACTTTCTGCTGCTATACGATATGATATCGATCCCTAATTAAACAACTGGATGCATTTGAGTCAACTTTTTTTCCGAAATCTGACTGACTGTCTGGTTTTATTGCACATAATGGATGCAGAGATACACATAATGACCACTGTGGCTGAGATTCACCTTCTGCCAAATACTGAGGGAGCACAGGAGAAATCTGTGCTGCTGCTGATAACACTTGTTATGGCTCCTGGGTTAGCTACAGGAGATACTGGGAACTTGGCTTTCAAGCTGGTACAGATAAAAGCATAACAGATAGTAAAACATCTGCCACTAGAGAACATCTCTAATACAACAATATTTTGCAGCAATTATGTTAGAGCTTAAAGTGATGCTGAGCTTCTGGTGCAAGCAGGCTGAAATACTCTGCAGTTGCATTTTGATTGCCTCTTCTGCTGCTGAACAAGTTGGACATGGTGTAGCCTGGCAGGAAGCAGACCTGTCAGGTCCTTCTACTTTCTAACCTTTTAAAACTCCTTGGGGAGTTAAGCCATACCAGGGAGTTGGAGGCTTATTCCACAAGAGTGATTTATTACAGTAAATGTTGTCCATAGAGTAGCTTGCATCAGAGGAAAGTCTTCTGGGTATTTCTAGCTTCCAGGTAACTGGCAGATCCTGATGTACAGAATTTCCCTATACGTGCCCTGGCTGTCGGTCCGTTGAGCTACGCAGAGCACTTCTCCCTGAGTAACTTTGTTCCCCTGACTGCCTCAAGGCTTTAAAAATGATTTAGAAAATACTTGACAGACCTGACAGAAGCTTCAGTACACATGAATATAGTATCTACGGCTTTTTGGCTATAAAGCCTTCAGTTGGAAGGCAAATGGCTAGAAAAAGATTGGTTTTCTAGTATGTAAATAAGCACTAAATTTATCTTTTTTTTTTTTTTCCAGTCAGGTCAATTCAGTGAAGATATGATTCCTACTGTGGGCTTCAACATGAGAAAAGTCACGAAGGGTAACGTCACAATAAAGGTATGTTACCATTGCTGACTGTCTCTTTTTAAACCAACAAGGTTGGCTTCAGCTTCTGGTTTAAAATGTAAATGTTTGCTCTGTTTTGCTCTCACCATGGGGCCTAATATAGGAAACTGAAAAGGCTTGGCTAAATCTGTCAAACGGATAAACTTAAGTTTATCTGCAGTGTTTCTTGAATGAGAATCTGTGTGTGATTTCCAGGTTCATGGATTAGTTAAAGCAATGTTGTGATAATACTGTCCAGCTTTAATCCGAGTTAATTTTCACATGTTAAGGGCCCAGAGATCCTCATCTTCTGATCATTGATATTGCTTAAGGGAAAGCTTACATCAAAAGCAAAGTTTTAAGTCAGTGTATCTTATTTTATTTTCTTGTATACCACAGTATAACTTAGTGCACAGGTGTGGTTTTGCATCTGGTGTCAGATGCTGTAGTTAGCATCTTGTGCTAGTGAGCCTGTGATTTCTGTTTTGCTCTGTGAGAGGTCCTATGGCAGGATTTCTTGTCTTGCCTTTGTGTGACATGTTTAAACATAATGATTCTATGATAATGCATGGCTAAATTGTCTTTTTCTCCTTGCCTTAAGATTTGGGATATAGGAGGGCAACCGCGATTCCGAAGCATGTGGGAGCGATATTGCAGAGGAGTTAATGCTATTGTGTAAGTGTTGTCTTCCTTCAGCTGCTACTTCACTTCAGATTCGCTTCTTTTCTTTGTGTAGCCTTTCTGACAGTGCATGTTTGACTTGACAGTACTCGTTTCAGTTCTGAAGCTGCACTGCAACCCTCCTGACCTTTATTTACTCTTAAGTTCAGGGCTGAAGGTGCGTTGTTTCCTTATCAGTGTCTGATCTGGAGTACTAACCACTTCCTGTCTGAACTGGGTGGCAGTGCTGTCTAACTGAAAGAATCTTTTATCTACTCTGATCTTTGAGAACTTCTTAAAAAGAACCAAATTCTTTGCTCAGAAGACCTGGCTTGTTTAAAGCCTTGTTGAATGTTCTCAAAACTGACAGCGTAAAGGAAAGGCTGCTGTTTCTGAAGTAGTTCAGTCTCACTGACCTAACCTTAAATTCTCTTTAAAGCTACATGGTAGATGCTGCAGATCGTGAAAAAATAGAAGCTTCTCGGAATGAGCTGCACAATCTTCTAGATAAGCCACAGTTACAAGGAATCCCTGTAAGTAATATTGCCTTACACAGTATTAAACTTGCTTGAGGAATGTGCATAACTGAAGCAACTCTGAAGTCTGGCTTGACTGGTTAGTATAAACATGAACAGTACCTGCCCCTAATGCCTTAAATCAGACTGTTGATCTCAGTCAAGCCTTCAGTAATCTTATTCTTGTTCAGTGTCTAGAAGAAAAATAATGGGAACAGTAGTTTAGAGTATTCCACAGTGTGAGTTTGTGCTCGCTCCTGGAGTCTACTATAGTACAGGTTAACCAGAGTGTAGTACAGAAGCAGAGAGTATGTTTGGGGGATCTCAGCTGAGTCTACTGGGATTGTTCTCAGTTTTATTAGGCAATGTGTTCTTACGCTTGGTTCTTGCACATAGCA
>NW_010173222.1:0-8674 GCF_000695765.1 Mesitornis unicolor | reverse complement strand
TCTTTCCCTGTGACTAGGTCGATCTTCCTTCTTGATCTGGCTTAATAGTGAATGTCTCATTCTGTTAGATTTAATAGCCTAGTGAAGACTGCTTGTCAGACTCCACCAGAGTTTGTATTTTTATTTGTTGTTTGGTTTTTTGTATTTTTTAAAGCAAAGCTGCCATCGTTTCCTTGTGCTCTGAATTTCAGGTTCTAGTACTTGGAAATAAGAGAGACCTTCCTAATGCTTTGGATGAGAAACAACTAATTGAAAAGATGTAAGTCTAACCCTTCCTAAGAAAGGCTGCTTGAACTCAGTAAATGAATTCATGTACATAGTGGTTAAATCAAGAAGCTTGCATTTATAAGTAGAAAACCCAGTAACAGAAGGCAGCTGAAACATTGTACAGAAACAAGTTATGTCAAGAAGATGAACAGTTTAGATTCTCTGTGTAAGAGTCCTTGTATGTGAAGTGTATGCTGAAATGTTCTCTCTTTCCTAGGAACCTTGCTGCTATTCAGGACAGAGAAATCTGCTGCTACTCTATTTCTTGCAAAGAGAAAGATAATATAGGTAACTATTAACCTAAAATGCTAAGCATTATGAAGAGCTGTCAGAGGGTGGATTGGGGGGGTTATAACTTCAGAAACACAAGCTTCCTGGCTTCAGGAAAATGGGTAACAAATCAAAGACCAGTGCACTGGTTAAATTTTGTGTAACTCCTAATGCAGTGAGGAAGCTTGACTGATATTAGAAGTTGTAGGGTTTGTAGTTATCAAAACATTCATCAGTCTCCTGCTGCCTTCCTTTAGTTAGTTTGCAGTGAATAGCTGCCTAGTCTCACTAGTAGCTTGGCCTAAATTATTGTATTCTTTTATCGGGTACTCTCAACTCTGTCCCGCTTCATGAGGCCAGCAAGTACTTGCAGCAAGTTTTCTCTCAACAGTCATTCCCTTGAAATAATCATCTTCCCTTGGTGTCTTATCAAAGCAGTTCATGTTGTGGCCAGTGCTAGTCACCACTTCACACAGCCAAACAGTAAAGTTTTCTGGTGCTGACATCAATTGCTTTACAGTTTCTGGGGTTCAAAGGCAGAAACCCTGGTACTGTGTAATATCAAGTGCTTGACACTGGTATATTAAGTAAAGAGACTGAAAACACAGTACTTAAAAACACTTGCCATCCTTCTGATGCCTCCTTCTGCCTGCTGTGAGATTAACACTGGTTCATTGGCAGGCTAACAGGAGTTTACTGGTGAGGGAACCTTCAGGCTGGTGGTCACAGGACAAGCTATAGAAGACACCAGAACTGCTTTGTATTAAGGACTCAGTTTCTTTCCAGGAAAAATGAACAGCCTGTGGAACTCCTTTGGCTTCGTATCCAAGTCATCCTGTCACATTACCATCAGTTAAAGATTCAGATGTGGTGGACAGGAGAAATAGATACTCCCTTCTATAGTGTTTCCTGCACAAGGCTTGCAGCACAGCTGAGCATCACTGATGCTATAGGGAAGGTACTGCTGGAAGCACTGGGCTGGTATGGTGCCAGTGCATTTCACTTCCTTGGGAGCCCCTCTTCCAAGCATGGAGGAGCTTGATGCCTTGTACTGTAGGGCTAAACTGACTTTGTTCTCATCAGGTGAAGAGAGACAGACTGGCTAAATACAGCAGTGTTAATGTAAGACTAATTGTGTGAGCAATACCCAAGTGTCAGGTGAAGGGATGCCTTTTTACCAGAAGTGTAGCTGACTGAGGAACCAGGATGTCTGAGGCAGTTCCTGTTACTTAAAGGATGCTGGGCAGCTCTAGGACCAAAGCACAGTCAGCAAGCATTCAAAACAATCAGTGTGTTGATCTGTCCTGGACCATCCTCTAGAGAAAGGTTTGGATATTCCTGTCATGTACCTGAGGATGCTGGCTTACCAAAGTGATGTCAGTTACACAGACACAGATAGACACTTGAATATGGAACTTCTCTTCTCTCTCTCTTTAGATATCACGCTTCAGTGGCTTATTCAGCATTCAAAATCTAGAAGAAGCTGAAGTCTTCCTGGAATCTCCAGTACCAGTTGGCCATAATCTCAATTGTCCACTTCCCTCCATCATGAGATATTACCCAAAAATCCTGTATCAAGAATCTGCCTTTTCATGGTTCCTTTCTCATGTGCACTGCTGAAGACTTGTATTCCTATTCTGTCACAAAACAACTAGAGTTGTCATGATAAAGTCAGCACAAATATTTATTTTACAACCATCTATTGTGGGAGGGCTGTGGGGGGGGCTTTTTAAAAAGAATAATCTCTCTACCATGTTAACTATGATGGTACACTCTGTTCTGGTTTTTCAGGGCCAGGTTTTTATATGATTTTCGGCAAGTGTTTTATTTCTAGTGTTTAGTGGCTTGAAGATGCTGATGCTTGACAGCATTAAGATTCTGTAAGATGCCACATACAGTAGTTAGAAAACATTTAAGCGTGAGTTGTGGGATACTGATTTATCTCACAAATGCATGTGATGTGTGTATGTAAGCAGAGAAATGGAAACTGTTTGCAGAGGGGAGCACAAGGCATAGATCAGCATCACTAATCTACAGCTGAGATCTTATCCTGTCACTTGAAAAAGAAAACTCTCATGATGAATTAGGAAAGAGTCAACTGTTAATCATTTTGTCGCTTCTGTTTAACATTTTTGTGGGGAATGGGAATGGACTGTTCTGTCGAGCTTTCAAAAATGGGAGTTTTCCAGCATGAAAACAAATTGCTAGGATCATCAGACTTGGTTCAAATACATTTTTCTATCTACAGATACTCGTGGTCTCTCTCTGAAACCAGAGCACGCATTCTGAGCAGCTGCATGACACTTAAATTACTGCTGTTTTTGTATCCAGTCAGTGGTTGACCTCTAGCACAATATCTGTGTCGTTGTCTGGTGTCTGTCCTGCTCATGAAATGGCTGGGCACAGTTTCACCTGGTGCTATGGAATATCTGGGCTGTTGTGACAACTCTAGACCTGCCTGCTTTCTTGATGTAACCATGTGCAAAGTCTGTACCATGCGAGATGAAATGTTCTGCTGTGTCAAAGCACAAGAGAGCCAATGAGTTGATCCTGTTTCTTGACTAGCTCCTAGGGAAGTATGTATAAACTAAAGATTGTAACGTTTTTGTAGCTTTACTTTCTCAGTGACTTCAGTATATTTAAAGGGACAGACTCGTTAAGACTGGTTTGTTCATACAGTACCGTCGGTGTAGCTTACTCTAGTGTGTGCAAATCCATGGTACACCCGCTTGTGCTGCCTCACACCGTGTGTGATTCCTCACCTCAATGGAGTTTGCATTACGTCGGAGTCTTTGGTTGGAAGCACCGTTTAGTCTGATACCGGTTATGACAAGCCAGTTTTAATTTAGACTGCCATGGCCTTACTGTTCTGCACCGACCGTCGCACAGACACTACGCGCTGCCTACATTCAGTCTGAACTTGCATTTTAACTTTTTTGTCCCCTTTCAGTTCTCTGAAGCATGATTTCAATTAATTCATACTCTGGTGCTGTAGAGGAGAGGGTATATTAACTTGCTACTGTAGTCCCGAGTTCATCGGGAACTGCTACAGTTACTTTTATTTAGCAAACTTGCTTGTGCCTAAAATAAGGAAATTAAATTAGAATGTGTGAATCTTTGTGGGGGACCAGGTCACTGTTTAGTTAACTGGCCTATAGCTAAACTCGATGTGTTTGGTGTTTATATACTTCACTGCTTTCAGCGTTTATGGCATCCAAACACTACCAATTGTTAACCTGTGCATTACTCTCTGCATGTGAACAACTTATACAATTACTGAACTTTGTAAATACGTGAATTTTTTTATTTAGGTGGATGCATATGTTGGTTTACTGCTCTCCAGCTTTATTCAATAAACTTATGTTTTGAGGGTTGTATTGACACTTAACTGACTGACTTGAGTTGATGTGGCATAACTCATGGCAATACGTTATGGGATATCTGTCTCCTCTCCCACAAGGCTGCAGTGGGGAAAGAAGGCTTGGTAAATACCTGAGTTTCTGTGTGTTGTGTGGCTCAGCTGTCCACATGAAATGCTTATAAAACCACACTTCAGGCCTGGGTCTTTCTCAGCTTACATGAATGAGCTTGGATAGTCAGTCTCAGCAGACCTCAGTGCTTTTCATTAAAAAAAAGCAGTAATTAGTCAGCTGAAGGGCCTTATGTAGGGGCAGCTGTCTGGAGCTCTGTTTTCAGGAGGAAAATGCATGTTTCTACAAGCTTATTCCTTCTTGTTAAGCCTAGAGTAAAACCTTTGCTTTTCTAGCGCGAGTGTCAGATCTAGCAATGCCTGATCATTCACTGCCGAGTAAAGCATAAAGATTTTTCTTCTCTTGTTGGAAAGTGAGGCTTTTGTTGACTGAGGTCTTGAACGAAATCTTTGTTGGGATTTTAATCTGAAGTTACACTGACTGCTCTTCCCAAATACTTTGTTGCATTGATTTCTCTTGGTCACTGGTTAACTTACAGGACTGTATGTCAACATCTTCCCAGTAACAGTAACAAATTGGCTGTCTTCTGTTCATGGCCTTCCTCCATGAGAACTTTCAGACTTCCTGAGCTGTAACAGGTTAGCTTTTAGGCCTGAGTACTGGTTAGTTAGCATCCTTCACGTGTAAGTTGGCTGGCGGGAAGGACTGATAAATGGTTGAGTGAAAGATCGTGTGTGCATTTCTTCAGTTGATGGGTTTTCCTGCAGGCAAAACAAGCTACCTGGAGTTAACATTCAAAGCAAAATGCCTCTGGATGCAAAATCTGAATCCAGTATCAGTGCTGTAAGATTTGTCACCATGGTTGGTTTGGTACCAGTCCTAATAGCTTACATCAGCTGTGGTGTGAACTTGGCCAGCAGGTTTTCACAGTTTGACCAACACCTGGGTTTTCACAGCTATTCTTGGTTCTCACAGAGCCTTTAGCTTGTCACATGGCAGAAGTGTAGACCTTGAAGAGACGTTTTGAATCCAGTGTGGAGGACTACACCTTTTGTCTTTGAGGGCTTGATCAACTTTCCAACTACCTTCACTCTGAAGCAGAAGGGAAGTGTAGTCTTTCCTGAGAGGTGAGGCTGGTTTTGGCACCTTTCAGCCTTGGACTGAAATAACTGCTTGCTCATCTGGCACAGTTAAGTCCAAGGTTAAACTTACTCTGTTCTAATAAAGATGTGGAGCCTAAGACAGGCATGAGCAGTGTTCTCTGCTGAATTTGGATGCTATAGCTGTGTTCTGCTTCTAGAAATCTGTTGTGCTAATTAATCTTTCATGATGATTACTTGTCTCGGGCCGACTGAGTTTCCCATTATCTTAACAAAAGTTGCTTTTGGGGATGCATTTTAGTAACACAAATTATTGTAAGTATCAATGGCTGTAGCCCTGAAACTCTCTTCTGATATATCTGCAGTAAGCCTTGACCATTAGCATGTTAAAAAACCTGGGTCTTGTGAGAAGGCAAATACTGAGCCAGAGAGAGCTCTTGGTCATGAATAGGCGTGCAAGTTAGACACCAGTCATACGATTAAATGATCTCATGATGTGTTGGTGCTGTATGGCATCCTGATGATTTAAAATAGACATCAACTCGAAATACTTGTTGGTTTTGTTCAGCGTGAAGCGATCGCTCTTGCTGCTGGTAGAGCAGTGAGTCTCTAGCCTGGACTGGGAAATGTTTGTGTGCACCCACAGCACTGAAAGCTTTCCCTGGACCGTTAATGTCCTGTCGGTGTGGATGGTGGTTTCTTTAAGTGCACTTACAGTGCAACATAAATTCTCATTGTCACCCTGAGTACAGCCTAGGGTCTTGGCAGTTGCACAGAGCAATTCTGTCCTATCACTTGGCAACACGAAAAATGCACAGATGTGGAGCTAATAATCTCATTTCTTGCCAATTTGTGTTTTCTCTTTCTATCTTTATGGAAACAGGTTGGAAAGATGGTCCCTTTTGGGTGCTGACATATTATAATGCATAATCTTAACTTTCTGGTAGAAGAAAGGAGGCCAAAGAAAATGCCTTAAACAATCTCTCTGGTTAAATTAATACAGGAACGTTGCGCAGGGATCTATAACTTAAAGTATAACTTAGCTTTTCTGAGGTTTAACTTTGTAGTTACTGTGGCTGTGCCATGGCATGTCGCGATTCGCTTTGTGCGTGTTTACTGAGCGTGGAGGAAATGCGCTTCCTCCCGGCAGCATGCCCCAGCACTGCTCCCCGCTGGCCCGCTTCTGCACTCACCCTGACTCACCAAGCGGGGGTGTAAATCCGGGTATTTAAGCTGTCTGGCTAAGAGCGATTGCTGATTACACGAACAGCAAAGCAACGAATCGTGTTAAAGGAGAAGTAATGTGTGAATGCTTCCGACTGGTGTGTGCTTCAGGACTTTTTATTCCCAAAATGCGGGTGTAGAATGGACTGTCTCGTTTAAGTCAGCCTTCAATGAGTAGTCTGTTGCTTTAGGGCTACAGATGCTGAGTGTTAAAGTATGCCTTGGTGAAACACGGGGGTTTCTTTTACATGTCACTTCAATGACAGGGAATGGCACTGAAAGGGGGTATGCACGTACTCGTTGAAAGGAGAAGTAAAATGCTTGGTGGTTTTATTTCTGTCACACTGGAAGGTGGGTAAGTAGACCTTTGTGCCAGGATTAGTGCCTTTCAATTACGACATTACAGGTGTTATTCTGTTAAAGGCAACATCTATCATTGTGATCGTTTTGAAGTGCTTCAATAAAAGTGTTGTTGAAAAACATTCTTTTGCATATTCATCTGTAGTAGTACAGCTGCCTTTATTCTTGTTAGGAATACGTAAGAAGCCCTCATTACCAAATTGTGGGAAACGTTGTTAAACTCAAACTAAACACATCTGTGCTAAAATTTAATTTTTAAAATAATCTGTGAGAGCGGTTGGCTCTCTCCTAATTATGAAGAGAGTAGGTGGTACCGCTTCCATGCAGACAAATACATGTGAGTAGTAAATTTAAGAAGTGTTTCCTGGCCTAATTAGAAAACTTCAAGTTGTAAGCACTGACATAAGACAATGATCTTGAGTATATGAATGAGGCTAATCCTGAATAAATTCTGAAGTTCATGTTTCTGTTTAAAAAAAAAAAAAGTAGTCAAATATGTTGCCTGCTTGATGCTTGTTTAGCCTGTGTTGTGTGTTAGCAGAGAGGTTTCTGTGGAAATTCGTAGGAATATTGACAGCAAAACCTTACCCTGAGAGAGTGGCCGTGAGCCTGGTGTCAGTGGGGGACAGCTGTCTGGGTAGGTGTCCTGTGAAACTCAATCATCTCTGGTTATGGCTTTGGTTTAGATGCTGAAGGTGTTTTGTTGGTCTCGTTTGTGTCTCCTCAGGGAGAAGCTCATAAACCGTATTATTCAACAAACAAAGCAAATATGTGAGTAGAGAAAGAAGAAGCTGTTGTGATGTGTGAAATTTAAAACTAAACGTGATTCTTGCAAGAGTCTCGGAGTGAAGTAAAACTGATCTGCTGTGTAATTGTGTTAACTTGGGATGTGGGAAGGTATTTTGGTCTTTTCAACAATGAGGAATTTCCCTCACTTTTTTGATGCATGAGTGTCACAGATTAAGGAAGGAACAGAAAGAGCAGCCTCAGGGTGCTATGCTTGACCAGGCTGGAGGATTTTAACAGGGGTCAGCATACAGATGTCTTGATGGACTACTGAACTGTGATTTAGGTTTTCTTTTTTGTTTAGATTTTACTGTTTCTGTTGCAGTGAATGGAAAACTTTAAGGGCAAGTCAGTCAAGATCTGACTTCTGGAACAGAAGGTATAAAATACAGGCTGAAGACAAAGCATTAATGTCTGGTTGTCTATGTATGGTAAGAGTCTTTTTTTTTCCTGTGCAGGGATGTTTTTCATACTATTTCTGTCTTCATAACAAAATATGCCCTTTCTTGCCAAAAGGATGCAGTGCTAGAGTGAATGCCAGTCCTTAGTTCAGCGATAAGGCAGTCATACTTAATCAGTTACTAGTAATGCTGTTAAGGTTTCCAGGGTAGCTCAGAGATCTGTGTCTCCTCTACCTCCAGCTGTAGTTTCTTCACTGACTTTTCTGATCTTCTGTCTTTGAGGGGCTTTGTTTCTACTGCTACTGCCTATTTTCACTTTCACATCTATAATTTGCAAGTAGCATTTGTCAGCTTTTCTATTTATGCTGCTTTCTGAAAACCCCAGCTGCTATGGAGCTTGTTCTTTGCTCTCCCCCCAGTGCCACATCAAAGGCTGGTTTGTGATATGCTCAAAGCTGCTGTGATCACACCCATTGCTCCATTTTCCATCTCGCCGTCTGAGTGGCTTGGCTGCCGGTTCTGCTGCTGTGTGAAAGGAACTCCTAAGTCCACCGCCCCTGCTGTTCTGTGAGGGGAAGCCCTGCGTCCATCATCCCTTGCTTTCGTGGCCCAAGAGCAGGCCATGGCTTCCGCTGCGCTGCTGCCCTCTCTCCTGGCCTCTCTCTCTCAGCCGAGCTCCGCCCGCGCGTACCAGGTTCTGCTTCAAGGCCGGGTCCGGGCGGGGCCGCCGCCTCCCTCCGTGCCGTGCCACGACAGCCCCGGCCGCCCCTGTGCCCCACCCCGGCCTTTCAGGGCTCGCCGGGGTCCGCCTCTTGAGTGACATGTTGCGCACCCT
>NW_010173221.1:0-1837 GCF_000695765.1 Mesitornis unicolor | reverse complement strand
ACATTTTGAGAAACCAGTGCAGGTTTACAGCAACAACATCACCAGCAAAAAGAGCATAAGAAGGACAAGCAGAAGAGCAGTTCCCATGGGTGCGGAGCAGCACCCATAGGTCCAAATGGATTAGCTGGGAGTCCTGGGTGCTCAGGGCTTTGGAGAGCTCCACAGCTCAGCTGCACATCCAGGTCTTGCCATCATTTCTCTGCTGTTTCTCCAGCCACCCACACCTTAGCATGGCCTGCAGCCCCCGTAGCGCTGGCTCCAAGAGGAGGAAGATGAGGAGGACAAGTAGCCCCCATAGACAAGAGAGCCCTGCAGACCTCTGGGCCACTCCAGCCCCCTGGGCCGCTCCAGCCCCAGGGGGGATGAGGAGCCCACGATGCTCTCCTGAGGGCAGGAGCTGAGGATGGGGCCTGGGAAGGTGATGACCACAGGGGGTGGGTAGACCACAGCACGCGAGTCCCCGCAGGACGTGACGCAGGGCTGGCTCCAGGCGTTGGCGATGGGCTGCGGGCAGCTCACCTCACAGGGTGGGGAGCAGCGGGAGCTGAGCTGCTGGCTGTAGAAAGACATCCTTCGGGTGGAGAGATGGACCTGTAACACAGCAGGGACTTGAGGCATCCCACAGCCCATGAGCCACCCCACAGCCCACCCTGCTCTGCCTTGCCAGACAAGCAGAGTATTTCTGGCAGATTCAGTTAAACCTACTCAAGCACGATGCTTTAAATCAGAAAGATTAAATGGGGTCAAACTTACTCAAGACACCGAAGAGGAGAAGTGAAAAGCGGTCGTCTGAGGCTGTCTGTGCTGTGAGCCCTTTTTATACCGTTTTTTGGGCTGCCCACCAGTCTATGACACCTCATGAACAAGATCTTAATTAGCTCCCAAGCACACAGATTGCACAGCACTCCTCCACTCCTCATTCATGCAAATAGTTTACTCACAGTTAACAAATATTACTCAGCCCAGGTCTTCCTTAGTGTTTCCCAGTTTCTTCTTCCTTCTTAGAAATCACCCAGCATGACCCTACCCAGGTTTGGGGGTTGAGTCCCTCCTTGGGGACAAAAGGAAGGACACAGAATGAGACCCCAACCTCAGATGTCCCATAATACAGGGTAAAGCATCCCAATCCCGTGTGACTTTAAAGGATTGTCTTGCTCTATTCCATTCACATCCAAGTAAAAAAAAAAACCCAAAACAACAAACAAAAGGCAACAAAAACCACCACAATTTTACAAGTTATTGAAAGATTTTCCTCACATCAGACACGGGCTCATAAGGGTTCAATATCAGCAGGGGTTTAGAGATGGGAATCAGCATTGCACTACTTGTGCTACTGAGGAGTGAGTGAAAAACACCAGCCATGCAGAGCGATTGCGTAAATAAGGTAGTTTTCCAACATCGGTAAAATCAGCAAAATGCTGCAGGAAGTGAAACTGCTTCGAGTTTAAGGAAGAAACAAGAGGGTGTTGGAAGAAACTGATAATTGTGCAAAGATTAATAAAACTGTATCATAAAGGCCTGGGGAGTGACGTGCATTGTTGTGTTTTGTAACAAAATCAACCTGAAATACAAGGGATGTCTCAACCCCTCCAGGCAATCCCAGGGATGCTATAAAAGTGCTTCTGGCTCAGAAACCCTCAAATCCTCACTTCTCCTTCTCATTGATCCGAGTAAGTCTGATCCCTTCGCTATTCTTTTTCAATCTTTGGGTACAGTGGGTTGGTGATGGTTTTAGCCAATTCCTGCACACGCTGTCTGAACCACGATGGTGTCAGTGCAGGGCTAACTGGGCATGGGTACCTGGGCACAGTTTGGGCAGCACTTGGTGTGTGGAGAG
>NW_010173220.1:0-63103 GCF_000695765.1 Mesitornis unicolor | reverse complement strand
CCCGGCATTTGGCCATATTAAACCTCATACCTATGATGCTGAATTCACAGACACTATCTTATTAAAATAGGGACTTCTGAGATGAATTTCCAACATTGTCATCATGCAACGAGACTGCATGCTCGTTCTTGAAGTTTCTCAAATTGTTCTCAAGTTTTGTAAGATGGATTTTACTTTTCCTTGCAAAGGGCTCAATTCCTCTGCTGAACGTTATCCTGTTTAAAAATGGATTTTTTGAAATTAAACATATTCTAGTGGTTTTTTATTACTATTTTTAGTAAGTGACATTCTGCATGTCTTTGCAGTGGCTTCTATATCAGTAAGCTAGCACTCCATGCACAAGGAATTCCTTTGAATATTTGATGTAGTAATATTTTATCGATCACTTCTGTATAGAACATATGCTAAAAGGAAGTCTGAAAAATCTATGTAATCAAAACAGTTTATTTTGGAACTTGTCTCCTGAGGAGATATTTGCCAGAATCTGGCTGCACCATTAGAGAGCAGCTTCACTGTGTTGTTCAAGTTGGCAGATGAACATGTTCTCTTTTGATATTTTCATTTAGTTCCTTTGAAACCTTGTAGATTCTCAGATTACCATCTGGTTTTTTGATTGTAACCAGTGAATGAACCCAAAAGGTTCTTCTTCTTAACATATGATGCCATTTCCTGTCATTTGGTTTAAAAACTGTTCGGTCCAGCCTTTAATGGTAATACTTTCTTTACAACATGAATCACAAATCTTGTGTTTTCTTGTAGTTGTGCAGAGTGTACTGTGAGGAAATGGCGAACCTTGTCACATACAAACTGTGGCCTCAGTGTTGCACGGTGGTGCTTTGGCAACTTGTATGTGTTTGAAATATTAAATAGTCCCATTTATTTTAAATAGCTTAAATGTAATAATGGTTTATTTTTTTAATTACATTTTAAATATTCCCATGCTTTCCAATCCAGAGATGTGACTCTTTTTTCCCCAAGCAGTCTTTCATATGTTCCTCATGATCGAGTTTTCAATCTGTGTAACAGCTTAATCTTGTGATTGAGGTCACTGGACTCTGTGCTCAAAAACTCAGGGCATTACATCCCAAGTGTGCTATTTTATTGATTTCGGTAATATCATCTTAAGCTTTCAATCTGAACAAGTCTTATTTTTTGCCTGTGTTTGCTTTAAGCTATATGACTCGATAATAATGATATATTCAAACTGGCCCCAGTTTAGATTTTCTTTCACTGGAGCCTTTTGTTTCAGCTGCAACACTCATGTTGTGTTATGTTTCCAACAGTGCTTTTCTGGTAAATTTAACTTTTATTACAAGCACTGTAACAAAGCGTGGGATTGCCTGTGAGCAATCTGCTTCTCTGTTTGACTCTACACCTGTCTTTTGTTCAGCTTTCGCATCCTCATTTACCCAGGTTTTTGCATTTGCTTGCTTTATTTACAGCTTCCCATGCGTTGATTGCCTCCACAGAGAAACCTTTATCGTGTTTTGGTCCTGTATTTGTGGGTAAATTGTAAATCTTTTACCAATGGCATTTAAAAAAAATTTCCCTTGTTAAGCACAAATTTGGGAATTTTGTAGATTGCACAAGTCAATTTTAACTTTCATTTTGTGTCTAGAGTCAGAACCAATGCCACTCATCACTCTTGTTCTGTTAGAGATGCAAAATATATTGGTTTATGAAGTCTCCATTCTTCTTTTGGTAGCATCCACTGTGGCATGTTAGTGTAGCTTTGACACTGCTTGCTCTCTGACCTGCAAGCTGTGAATTTTAGCCTTGTTTCTACTGTTTACAGTTTTGTGAAATGCTTGCTCTTGCTCTTCAGTAAAATTGCATGCCATTACTTTAAAAAGCAGTCATTTTTCACTCTCTGCCTTTCCTTGTCAAGTAATTCAGCTGAGAAGTTGAACAGAGTAATTTCAGGTAGAGCTGGAAATAGAAGCTCTCTCTCAGGGTGCTGGAGCGCTCGGCCTCCTTGGATGACCAGGCTAAATCCTCTGGTTGAGGTAGCTTGTTTATAATCACTGTTGTAAGCACTGTAAATGGGTCTTGGTTCGCAAATGAGCTCAAGAACCCTAATTGTTAGTTTTCTATTGCTCCCAGTGCCTAACTCGCTAGGGAAGTGTGTATTTGGGTCCCTCTTCAAGACAGGTTAAGATAAAGGACAGCATTTCAACTGAATGTCTCCATAAAGTGCTGCTTTATGGTTGCTTGTGTTTTCTTCTCCCCTGTCTTTAAGGCAAAGAAAACAACCACAAACCAAACAAACCTTGGCTTTTAAATTAGGTTTTATGCTAATCTGTCACTGCAATCATGATGCACACAAAAGCCCACGTGTTCTGTTTTTTGTCGTTAATCTCTCATTTTGTCCTGCAGTTGCAGAGTTATAAAATTTGGAAGATTGAGAGGTGTAAGTACTGGGCTACTTTGCTGGTATATACCGAGTTCAGTTTCTTCGGGTGTAAACAGTCAGTACCAGTCTGTATCAGGAGAATATGAGGTCAGCAATTCAAAACTTTCATTTCATGTGGTACAGAGAAAAAAAGAGATCTCTGGATCTTCTTGGCCACAAGAATCACCACTGTAAAAGTCAGGCCAAATTTAGCCTGTTCACCTGTTAGTAATTTCTTTTTGGACTTCACAGATGTTTTGGTGCAAATGCAGTGTACCTTCTATAAATTTATTTGTGTTTCACCTGAGAGTTTCCTGCAGTACATACATGAGGTGATGGGCACACTGTGCGCCTGGGGCAGTGCGGCATGAGCTGTGGCCACACTTCAGTGTCCCCTTGTTGCGCGTTTGCTTGTACCTGGGATGGTTCCAGGTGGATCTGGTTGTGTGCCATGGTACAAAGCTGCGGTGGTGTCACGGAATTGCACCAAAATGGCTACACGCACACAAGTAATGAACTCAAACAATCTTAATCTGCAAGTGAAATTAAGCAGACAAAACTTCATTAACCAAAACAACATTCCACTGACATTTAACAAATACAGGTTCAATGCTGGTTGGGAATATTACCAGACACAGCTGAGTTAAGAATTCTTAAGTTTTTGGCCAAACAATCTAAAATGTGCACTCACTCACTCACTCACCAAAAAGGGAGGGCTCTCAATCTCGAGAAGTTGCCTTAAGTGGCGTCCCAACTCAAGGGGAGAGTCCCCGACTGCAGACCCGCTGCTCCGAGGAGGACCAACTCAAATGAGTCCTCCGACGGGACCCCATTTATACCCTGGTTGAACCTGATCTGTGGTCAGTCCATGGTCGTGTGAGCCCCTATTGGCTGAGGACCCCAACTTTCCCGCTTTGACCCCCACTGTGTGGACCAGATGTGAGCTGTGAGCGGGAGGCAGTCCTAGCGCCACCAGGGCCAGAAACTTTAGCACTGTTTGTGTTGGGTCTTTCTCAGGTCTTTAGTAGGGTGGGTGCATCTGCCACAGGTGTGTAATAAACATCTCCAGAGCGAGTGGAAGCAGCCACCTGCTTTTGCATCCTCACTGACCCTAGAGCTGGGCCAGATGCAGTTTGCTGTGCTGGGAACACATCAGTTATGCAGCGTTTCAACTGATTGGAAGGGTCTGCACCCCTAATGCTCTGATTGACAGCCTAGGTAAATTGTTCAGGGATGAAGAAGAGTTACATTTGACTCACTACAGTAACTTCTTTAAGTACTTGCATTGCTCACGAAAACAATGTTTTGCAAATGATCTATTGTAACTGAGTCTGAATGGAAAAAACATTTTTGAAATTATATGAAACCACAGGTTTCTTTGAATCTCTCTAAATGACCAGGGCAGGAAGAATATCTGTCTTTAACAATTTGAAAAGATGATTTAATGGTTCCAGTATGAATTGAGTTTCTTACTGAAGAAACATCCTAATTTGGTGTTCCTGATGCAAGCAGAAATGATGTGGTGTAGACAGTTAATACAGTGTGTCTTGTAGAAAGCTCCATATGGTTGTGAAGCAACCTTGAAAAATCTAATGGTAAGCTGTCTCTGGCTGGAAGGGGGCTTTGCAGAATTTAAAAGGTCATTCAAGAGGAAAATGCGTTAAAACAAGCAAAAATTCCCCAAACCTGTGTTGCTGAGAATAGAAACCCTGGAGAGTGTCTGTTGTTACACAGCAATGTAGCTGAGATGCAGTGCTGTGAAGTTTCAGTTCTGTGTTCTCTACTCTGTTTTGTCATATGGACTTTGGAGAAATGGCCATGTGCTCTAGAAACAAAAGGGAAAAACAAGGCTTTGAAAACTAGGTGCAGCTTCAACTGGGGGGGAGTGTGTCGGATCTTTTTGTCACAGGATTATGGCAATACAGTCTGTTTTGAAAATGAAATGTTTAAAGTGGCTCCTGTTCGCCGTTTGCTTTCAGACTTCAACCGTGTTGCTCTTGTTTTCAAACTCAGCTTTGCAACTGAGAGTGTTATCACTGACATGGCAGAGGCTTGGGCTTTTAAAAGATATGTTGAAAAATTTGGCGAAAAACTGAAGTGGAATCCCCTAACGATAGGTGCTGATGGAGACAGTCTTTCTTACTACTATTCAGATCTGTTCAGGACTTGAAAAAATGGTCAAAATACAGCAATCTGGCAGTAATTTGACTGCATTTAAACTCCTACAGCTGCTACTGCAAGTGGTTCTGTATTAAATAAATGACAACTGGAAGGAATTATCAAGGCAAGGAAACACGTTTTCGCTCTTTCCAAATCTGGATGCATTTTCCATTTTTACACGTGGCATAGGTGCTACAGTAAAAGGGAGGTTGTTGTAAAAAAAGAAAACTCAAGGTAAGCTGCTTTCTTCTCAGTTTGGCAGGAGGTAAAAATGGTTAGTCACCACACTGGCACTAACGCCACGTGTGGCTGCTGAGGAGTCTAGCAGAGCATCCAGGCAAGGAAGAGGATAGGGGTATGGTATTATTTTTCCTGGCATTTTCTCTCCTCAAGTGGATCATCATAAATACTAATATCTGTATTTTAACACTTAATATGGAAAATACTGTGATTCCAGGAATGACACCATACAAGTGGTGTTCCACTGGTCTATAAGCAAGGTGATAATCACAACTGTAGATTTACTTGTTCTAGAGAAGCCCCCTTTTTTGGCTCCTCTTTTTGATTTCTATCTTAGAGCAACTCAGAGAAGGTAATCTTTGTTTTTGCACCCTCTACAAATTGTCTTTTGGTCAGCAGAATTGAAAGGGAGGGGGGAGGGAATCTTAAATTGTGCTGTAGCACAGATGCCCTAAGTTATATATTCATTAGTTATTTTTTTCCTCTGAAGATCCCTTGTCCTGTAACAGAAAATACTGGCCTGTTTTGGAAGCTGTGACATGTAAATTCATGTACTAAGGCTGTCTGAAGGGGAGGCAGTCTGTCCTTGGGGCAGAGGCAGTTCCTCAAAAGGCAGTAGAGTTGAGCAGGAAAATGAATGTATTTCTTGGAGCTGGAGCTTTCTTTTCTTTTTTCTTGTGTGTTGCAAATTCTTGGGTCCTTCTGAAAAAAGTTCTACTGAAGACTTTCTCTTCAACCTGTGTTACCTTCTCTTTTGTCTTTCTGTCAGTCTTCTTGCTGTTTTGCCTCTCTCTTCCGTGGGAGTCCAGAGTAATAGCAAACCTTGTGTTTGTCTCGACTGGGAGTGCAGAGATAGCTGACCTGGGGGTGTTTGAGCTGACCTTGCAGATAAAAGCTCCCTTCAGAGTCAGGTGAAGCACCTTGAGGACAGGTTTTATCAGGTCAGAAACACCATCAAGCAGTATTACTCTTTTGCTGTTTGGTCAACACCATTGTAATACTGCGTTGAGTGAAATTGCTGGAAATGGTCAAAGGCAACATTGGAAACCTCTGCATCTCTCTTCATTGTGAGATGTGGAAACACCTCTCGTCTTTGCATCTGTTGGCAGCTGCGTTTATCTGTGGACCTAGCCTTGTCTTGGGGTGTGTGTGTCATCAGAGAGATGTAGATTTCTTGGTAGTGTCTTCATAGGAACTGAAGCATGCAGGTAATCCGTTGTTGAGCTCTTAAAGCAGCTACATATACGATACATTGGCTTGTTATGTGGACATTGTGGACTTCAGAAATTCTGTGGTGTTTTTTGAATGTATATACAGTGCATAGTTGACTTCTAGCAATTAAACTATATTTAACCAGCGCAAGTATTTAATGCCTTTTGTTATCTCTCTTATTTTCTCTTGCTCCTGGCAGTTATCAAAGACCTGACAAATAATGTCTCTACTGATGATGCATTTGCTTTTTATGTTTTCTGCTCTGCTTGCTTTTCCACTGAGTTTACTGGTAGATATGAATCTGACTCCAGCACAGAACTGTAAGCTGTCTGAATTTTCAGTACAAGGAGTTTTTGACTCAGCTTATTATGTCACTGTTGTTGTGCAGTACAGTTTCTTCTGATGGATACACAAGGACAGTGTGTACTTCAATGCTGTTTTACTTGCTTTGATACAGAATTTGTTTTTTTCCTGTCTTCTTCTGTTTAGCATTAATATTGGTGCTAACAGGATTTCCCACAATAATAATTTAAAAATCCTGTAAAATTCTGAACAATTCTTTCCCATTTGAAATACATAATGCATATATTTACAAATAGTTTTGAACACGAGTAAGTAGGAGTATTTTCTGCCAGCGGACTGCAAAAATGGTTGCAGTTTCTTAGCAGGGGGATCAGTTTCATTCACACCTCCATGTAATGATTTTCTTGCAGGAACGTGTACATCAGGCAGTAGAATGAGATCCTATGAAGTATTTGCAAATAACGAAGCAAATTTTCCTGTGTTGTCTTATCTGAAATGTCTTTATATTGTACTGAAAGTATTGTAATTATAGTTATAAGAAATAAAGAGCTAGGCTGTGATCTCCTGTGGTAAGTACAAAGGGAATAAAGAAGTTGTTTCCTCAGAGCCTGCCAGCCCTTTGTGGCAAATAGGGTAGGGGTTATTTGGGAAAAAAAATAGCTACCTTATACACGTCATAATCCTGGGTTTGAATGCATTATGTATTGGAGTGCTTGGGGACTGACTTCACAGTTACATAGGTGACCTTAATTTGGGTATCTGTTGAGGGGTTGACTTTGTTACATTACTAGTATCATTTCTGGTTGGTGGGATTTTTTTGTTTGTTTGTTTTTTGTGGTTTTGTGGTTTTTGTTTTGTTTTTGCTTTTGTTTGGTTTTTTTGTGTTTTTGTGGTTTTTTGTTTTGTTTTTGCTTTTGTTTGTTTGTTTTTCCTAAGAGTGAAACACTTAACGTGCCATTTAATTCAGTTGCATTAGAGGAACTGATAGCTTTAATTTGTAATCCATTAGAGTACTAATTCTTATAATTGCAATTAAAAAAATTAAATATTTCCTCTTTCCCCTCTTTTATTATTTTTCTATCTATGTTTTCAGATATGATTCTGGACCAGCAGGTGGGTTCTGGGCAGCTCAGTGAGGATGTTCGTCAGAGAGTGCATGAGGCATTACTGAAACAGCATCACCATCAGAACCAGAAGAAGCTGAGCAACAGGATCCCAATTGTGAGATCCTTTGCTGATATCGGAAAGAAGCAGTCTGAACCCCATTCCATGGATAAAAATGGTAATGCATTGTTTTATTTTGCATTTTGAGCTTCCAATGGCATCTGCCTGTTCAGTTTTGCACATGCTTTGTACCCACAGCTTGAACTCAGCGTGATTCTGCTCTGAAAAGTTGCTGTGTAAAAGCGATACCTTTTATATGTGAGTGGTTCCTCTTATGCATTCAGTACCACTTGTTTAAATTTGATTGAAATTCGGGTATCCTGGACAATTCAGGGCCGTGCAGAGATATTCCATGGAACTAGCTGAGGTGTGCCGCTCTGTCCTGGGTGGTTGGCATGGCACATTGTCCTGCTGCAGCTCAGCTCAAGTGCAGTTCTGGTTGATCTGGAAACATGGGGCTATGGCCGTAAAGATTAACTTTGGTTTAAAGGAAGAACCTTTTGTTTCAATCATTGGCATATAAAGTTTTAATAGATATTTTTAAATTTAGCCACTTCCCTGGGAAAGATTCTAAGCCCTAAAAGTCAACACGTAATTTCATCTGAAGAAGATATAAATAGAAACATATTAATTCTACCGAACTACTGTTTTAAGAGCAAGGAAAAAATAATATTTATTAAGATGTGTGTGATTATGCATATGGGTGTACAGAAGTAAGTAGGATGGTTGTCACTGTTTTTAAGACAACTTTCCTGTTGATCTGTGCAACCCTTGCTGATGACTTTAAACAGATACTCAAGAGACACTTCAGGAAGTTAGTGCTATTGCATTCCTGTTCCTTAATTTCCATGGGGTGCAAAATGGCAGCTTGCATTCCATGAGCTTTTTGCACCAGGTCTTATAACAAATAAGAAGTAGGTCTCCTTAAAAAGATCCCTCAGGACGAGCTGTGGAAGTATCATAAGCTCAGTGTCAGTAACTTTGTGTCTGTTAGTGGAACTGATGAAGCAATCCACTCCAGAAACATCTCACTTTTCCCCAATTTTCTTGTGGGGACCTTCACATCTCTATTTATTTACCCAAAGAGTAGATTCTGATCAGGACAGCATCTGAGTCCATGTTAAACACACTGATTTTATACACTCAGCGATTAAGTGATTCCGTAAGTAAGGAAACACATTCTTAATAGTTTTCATTTGTCTGTGCTTATTTTGCAAGATGAAATACAGAATTCCAGTTCACGTGCTTATGTAGAGGGACCTAAGAGGACTCTTAACCCCTGGTTAATATAAAAATTAACGTAGTTACTTTCACTGTGTTAATTTAAATCAATTTAAATGCACCATCAACAATACAAATCTAAATAATTTTAGAAACATTTATGTGAAGGTGAATCAGCTTTTTATCTAAATTGCAGTGAAGAGTTCCAAATCCAGTCTTTTTGAACACAGATGTCTTTTAATCAGTTTGAAGAATTGCTGTTCTGCTTGCATCCTTTAAGTGCTAATGCACATTTGGCAGTCTTCTGTATTGACCTCTTCAAAATAGATGATGGCCCTGTGATAAAGCAAAGAGGGGTTGTTTTAAGTTTCTCTCTTACCATCCATTACCCTGTGACATTAAAATGTCTGAATCTTTTTTTCTTTACCTGAATTGTACTGAAATTATTATTAGCTTTAGAAGAGGAAAATTTGGTCCAAGTTTTTGGTTTTCAGGGGAATCACAAGTTTTTCCCTCTTCGAGACAACGGCAAACAAGCAGCTCCTGGGCTTGAGTGGCAGCTATTGCCCCGATACTCCAGAGAATCAAAGGAGCGGGTAAAGAGATGATCCTGGAGAGCTGCCTAATTTCAGGCACACTGACTGCTACCTCTTCTGCCATACTCTTAGTTATTTCTTTACCCTGGGTAACTTGCCATAGTACATGGGGTGTAAATTATGCAGGAATGTGTGCTGAAAGGCTCAGCTTTCAGGAGTTCTGCTGTCCTTAGAAGTTTGACCAGGGGTAGCAGCAAGGTTTCTGATCATTTTCTGCTGCAGTTGCCTCATGACCCAGATGCTAGAGTTCATGTATAGGGTTATGCTCACTGCAGCTATGTGTTTCTTTTTAGATTGCTGTGGAGTGTCTGCACAAGCTTCTCATAATAATACAAAACCGAGTTGTTAAAATACAGCTTTGTATCAGGTGAAGAGGAAAGAAAAATCCAATATGTGCAAAAGAAAGCAAAATTAAGAGATGTGAACACCTTACATTATTGTCAAGAGTGTGCTGTGAGCCATGTCTTTGTTTCCTGAGGACAAGCTGGTAAAATGCAATGAAGGTGTCATTTTAGCCTACTTACTCTCATTTGTGCACTGACGTGTAGACTGTATGAATGTAAAACAGTCCATATATTGCCAGCTGTAGCAGTGTTGTTCTCCCTTTTTAATACAAAAATTGCATTAAAATAGTAAAATATTTTATGATTGCTTTTACTTTCTGGATGAGAAGCTTAATTCCTAGAAGACTGCAGGGAGAAAACCAGGTCATCTCAGGTACTGCTGATGAGCTTATAGCTCAGAGACGTGTTCACCTCTCTCACAGTTCAGAGTTTTCAGAAGCAGCACGTGGCAGGAGCTTCAGAAGGACCACTTACTTGTCCCTGTTGAAGTGAGGCAGGGGAACTTGGGCACTTCTCTTGCACAAAAAGAAGTTCTCAGTTTGGTTAAATTTGGGTTTGGTGTAGACAGTTTAACTGGTAACATTCCTTAGCAGTCTGTAGTTTGTAAAATAGGTGGTTCAGAGCCATAAGCCCTTGCCATCTGTGTTACGAGGTACAGCTGAGGATGTAAACCCTCTTTGTTCAAGTTCTTGGCTATGCTAGCTTTTCAGTGCATCGATTCCCAGATATCCAGGAATAAAGTCAGAAAATGAAGACAGAAACATAAATTCAATATATGGCTGTGCTGCTGACAGACCACTGTGATATCTTTGTTGGAAAATAGTTGTACATATGTTCTCCCTCCATTTTTTCTTTGTTTAAGAGTCTGTCAGGCCATCTAATTAATTTGCTTTGTATTTAGTAGTATTATCTTTTGCTTACAATGGCTTTTCTTCACATCCTCTGCAGGGCTAAGATGTCAGGGTGCTATGGATTTACCATGCATTTTTAATGCTGCCATGCTGTGTTTAACTTTCACTTTTCATTAAGCATCAAAACTGTGAGAATTAAAAGCCTGCTTTTGATGTTCCAATAAAAACCGACAGTCAGATTTGGCATAAGAGCAGGAAAAATGATTTTTTGTGTTTTTAAAGTCTAATTTGACACCAAATACCCAAAATGGGGAGTGGCAAGTAATTTTAGTATAAATACTGTAAAAGTTAGGTAAAAATATGAATTGTTGTCGTTAGTAAGTCATGTTTAGAAAGTTTGGTTTGTAAAGCAATTTAACTTATTTTTATTGAGATCAATAGGTTTTTCACTCTGTATTCCCAAGAACCATGTCTGTAAGTTCTATGACTTGATCTAAAAAGCCAAAGGCATTTGCAAATATACACCACCTTTCTGTTGTTACAGGAATGCTAATATAATTTCATTATCTTCTCCACTTTTGTAAAGGGCTCTGCAATTCATAATTTAAGTGTGCATGGCATGGCAAAGTAGCTGATGTGATGAAAATATAGTTAGGAAAAGAAGTTTCCATCATGTAAATAATTTAGGTTTTTTGACTGACTATTTCACTTTTAGTCTGGACTTCAGAGTATGTGTCTGTGTGTATACGTAATGAGATCTAACAGCCCTTTTCCCTGATGAAAGTCAAGGAGGAAAGAACGAGAGGAGAGGAGCACGCAGGATAAATTACTTCTACATTGTATTTTCATACACCTTGTTGAAGTGTTCTTTACCCATAATAACACGGTCTCGTTTCTCTTCCAAACATATGCCATTTATAACTGCTTCTTCTCCCTCGATGTCAGAACAGACACTTCATTAATGTAAAAATTGCATTGCACCACACACCATCTCTGATTTTGAGAAATCCTGAAATTCCAAGGGGAATTTATCGATATGCCAAGGAGCTTGAAGAAAGCAATGACATATTAAGCTGGGATCTTCAGAGTTAACAGCATGAGCTGCTGGAGCAGTTCATTTTGACATGTTCTTTTTCAAGCCTTTTCCCAGTGATTTCTCTTAGCGTGATGGGCTAGTTTGGACTTCATTGTTTTATGTCAGTATGAGCACACACAGAGGTGTTTAAGACAATGCTTGGGTGTCTAATTTAGGACAGTGTGCTTCCATATCCTAATAAGTCTAAATTACTGGTTATGTGATGGTGTTTGTTACTTTTTCAGTTTCCTAGTCTCTCCTAAACATCAGTTCAAACAGTTATACCATAATTTAGAGCTAGCTTACAGCATGTGAAACTCTGATGTCAATACTGCCATGTGGGGATGGACGTTACTTGGAGCCGTATGAAAAGAGTAGGGAGGCATTCCTACGTATGTGATCGTGGCCCTTCATTTTGGGAGTAGGTCACAATGAATGCGATATACGTACCCGAGTTTTCTGGCAATATTGGATCTGGATCAGGTGGATTGCTCCTGCTTTCCTTGAAGAGAAGGCAAACTCAAAGTTAGTTAATCCTACATTAAATTAGGTAATGCTTTAATTATTATTTTATATTATTCTCAAATGTATATATTTTAATCAACCTTTATTATCCACAAGTTTTTCTATTGCTAAAATGTAACTTGTATTTACGAACATTTTCATCTGATATTTAGTCTTTCTTTTTCCACATTTCCTTGTACCCATGATACAATGTGTAATCTGTATGTATAAAACTGTATCATTCATCTTTGTATTTCTTTATTTTGCTCTTTGTTGTGTCTGTCTCTAACAGGCTCATCTCATCTCTGTATCTTCCTCATCTCCTATCCTTTGGGTTCTGTAAACTCCCTGAAGGTTCAGAGGTAGTATAAACACCTATTCTTGCTTGGGCTTCAGATAATTTCAAATGTACACCCATGTTTTCATCTCAATTTCTTGACAGCATGCGACTTCTTGCTATAGTGATTAAAAATACCTGAGGCCTTCGTGAGCAGCTGTGACACACTTAAGAGAAGCTTGTGTGAAATGATGTTGTTTTGGGGGAAAAAGTGCTGTTTCTTTATAAGTTCATTTTCTTACAGCAATTTGTTAAACTGCAAATAGTAGCATTTTAGTTAAAACTGCATGTCTTCATGTGAATTATGCTTGAGATTCAGGCTTAGCATTAGAAAAACAGATAAAGTGACTTCTTCCTCATCCTCTTACAATGCATATCATTAGCAAGCACCAAATCTGCTTGCAGTTACGCAGGTATGATGTGAGTGACGTGGTTCTCCACTGATTTGAAATGCTATGCATCAAGAGGTCTAAAAGTACATACACAATTCAGCCTGCAAAGATGGTATCACTGCTCTGTTACATTAGAATTTTCCCATATGCTTAGGAAAACTTACTGTTTGTCAAGCTTAGATTTTTGATCTGGACAACGTATCCATTTAGTTTTGGAAAATTGGTGACTAGTTGCAGCAAAAAGCCCGAAGATTGTTATAGCTGGCTTGCAAATCAGTTTGTTTTTTTTTCTGAATGAGAAGAAATCTATATGGTCTACAAAAATAATCAACTTCTTTTCTGATTCAGTTTCCTTGATGTGTGCATTGCATCCAGTTTGTTTCCGTTAACTGTGATTTGTATCTGAATATGTTGTTCTTGGGTTTTGTCATTGACATTCTAGAGACCTCTTGGATTTTGATTAGTAAACATAATACACAGTTAAATGTCTTGAGCTTTAAATTTTAGGCAGTAAGAGCATGTTGCATGTGACATTAATTTACTGAGATTATTTTTTTTTAAATTTGAGACTAATAGTTTCAAAATGCTGAGCTTTCTCTGCAAACGCAAACATCTATTAGTGTAACAAATAGAGATCTTACTCTGATGGATTTTTATTTTTAAGTGACTTGGCTTTGCATGACATAATATGTTTTGTGTGAGTTCTTGCTCTATTCAAAGCTCTGGCAATTTCACATCTGAAAAAGACACTCATTTTTTCTCTACACCAATTTAAAAAATAATTTTAAAACCTGTGCTGATACTGGCTTTTTATAAGCCTTAACACAACCATTTTAGTGTGGTTTTATCTGTTAGGTATTAAGTTCCTTTGTATGTAGGCTGGTTATTCAAATGATACCATATTATACATTTGTTTGATACTTTCAAAAATCTGAGTGAAGCTCTGACAAATTCTGCAAGAATGCGACTCTTCAGATGCCTTATGTTCATGAACTGCTTCCACTGCATCAAGGCTTTTAAACTTTAGATTTATAAGGTCTCAAAGTACTACATTGCACTCTTAAAATAAAAATACTGATTTTATCCCATACAACGTGTAAATAAACATTTTACTTGAGAGAGCTGAAATGGATCTGGCTAAGACAGGACATGGAAGAGCTGAATAAATGGCAAGGCTGTTGCTGCTCTCATTCCCTCTTACTGGTGGTTTATGGCTTCACCATTCTTACCAGCCTAAACTCCACATTGCCAACTCAAAGAATTAATAAACCATCACAAATGTTTTTCTCAGAGCAGATGTTTAAAGCCTGGCTAGGATTTGGTGTTAGGATTTCTTTTCTTCTTCTTCTTTTGCACATAATTCTTTGAAGACTCCCACATAAATGAAATGGACAAAAATTATGGGTTTAGTGTACCTGTAGTCCAGAGTCAGTTTGATGCAGTCACGACTGTTGACATTTTGGTGGAAATCAGAGAGGAAATGCCTCTTGTTGTTTGTATTGTTTTAGTTGAAGTATGGTATGACAGCTCCCCTTTTCATTCACATAGCTTCTTAATTGCTTGTTGCTTCATGGGACCAGTGTGGTGTCAATAACTGCCCTTCATCCAGAGAAAACAGTTACTGAAATTAAAAGCAGCTTGAGGATAAAGCATATATATATATATATATATATATATTTGCCAACATGCTTGAAAAAACTGAATATTTTTAATGACGTTGGACAACCACTGTGGCATGGTGATGCAAATGTTTGCTAGGTTGCCATCAGTAGGCCTTTGGTTCTACCCCATTGGGAATTCCTCATGGGCTGTTCACCCCAAAGACATCTCCTTTAAGTCAACATGAGATCATACACAAAATTAAATTAATTTTTGAATTTTTGTGGCTTCATAGCTCAGAAGTAGAGGAAGCTACCAAATATAAAAATAGCCATGTAACATTGCAGTCCTGCTCTGAGAGAGAGCCACCAGAGCACTGTGTCTGTCTACTATCTAGTGCAAAATACAGTGGCATTTAGAAAGCTAAATGTGTGTAGGAGCAAAAATCTCTTCAAAGCCCAGTACTTTTTGTCTTACTTTTCTGTTGAAGGGCCACACAGAGACCAAGTTCCAGGCTTACATTTTACTAATGATATTGTTGTGTAAGTAACACACATTCCTGCAGTGTGACTGCCATGTGAAGAGTGAAATTACCTTCTTCTCTACCTTGTTCTTTGATTGTTACTCAGTATAGTTAAAAAAGCCCCAGACAACCCAAACTTCTTGTTCCAAGATCCAGAAAGCTGTCTTAAGTTGCATTGCTATTTAAGCATCTCTTACTGCCTCAAGGTAAAACTTGTGTTCTTTCAGATTACTCCAGCATATGGGTAAATCAAAGTTTGAGGTCTTCTGTTGGCACAGAAGTAGAACATATGCTATTCTTATAAACTTCACATACTTACTGGTTGTGGCTTTTATTTCCTACTCTGTACATTTTTGCATATTTTTCTCCTAAGAGAAAAGTGGACACAATGTTTAGAAGTTAGCCTTTGGACCGATACACTCGTTGCTTAGGGGCTTTTGACACACCCGATTATGATGTTAGAAATTCAGTTTTTATAATGGTTGGTCCATGCTCCGACTCCCTTGTTGGTCAATATTTTTATCTCCCTGGGAGATATCCCTGCTCTCATTTTCTTGGATTTTTGGGTCCAGAAAAAAAAGAAGTAAAAATGTAAATCCCTAATTAGCAACAGAAAGATAATGAACTACTATTTCTGCTGCTTTCCTGTAACATCTTTATAACATAGTATGTATATTAGTATGAGTAATTGTTACAAGTATTTTATAGTTCCTTGAGTATAGAGGAGTGTCAAAAAGGTAGAAATTAAGAGTTAAGAAGGTCTAATATTACTAGATTTAAAGTTTTCTGGGACTAAATTAGGGCAGAAATTTTCCCTGAGCATTCTATGGCTGTTAGAATTAGTGGGAAGGGTTATTTTGTTACGTTAGTAAAATCTCCAAAATACTACAGAACTAAAATTCTTTAAAATCCCAGACAAATTGTATGGCCGTTTATAAGCATCCTGCATATTTAATGATTTCTGGCTTCCGATTTGCAGAAATTGTCTCTTGTGACATTTAGGAATGAATAGTCTTTTCTTAGGTGAATTCCTTTAAATTACATTATTATGTTGCTTTCTGAAATCAATCCTTTATTCTTGTTATATGTAAATTCTAATCCTGATTTATTTTTATCTACTTGGTTAGGTTAACATGCTTGTCATGTCTGGTTTTTTACCATTCTCTGCTTATTTCACTGTAGTGCTGAACAAAAGCCCTAATTTATATTCTTGTTTTGATCTGTCCTTGTCCTGAATCAGAGAGAAAATAGAAATATTTACCTTTTTAAGAATGATACATTTAATAATAAGACTTACAGAAACACATTTTAAAACATTCTGTTCCTGTACTTCCTAATGAAAGTGAAATCTCTCTGGCTATGCTACCAGGATGCACCACAAGAGTCTAAAAACTGTTTTGTGTCATGGGAGATTTGCCTAGTGGAAAATGAGATGTTGATTTTCATGAAAGCCAACCTTTTCCTTAAGCGTTTCAACTGGGAATTCATGACCAGACTTAGACAGGGATATTGTAGCGCTCAGCTGTGACAGAAGCTCAATTTCTTGGCAGTGGTTTAGATACTCTTGCGAGTCCTGTCCTGTTCAGACTGATCCTGTGAAGTCTCTGTTTCCTGGTGGTGGCTGAGGACATGCTTGAGCTGCAAGCGTGTGTAGCAGTGGTGTGAGGGGACACAGCGGGGCTTTTTGAATTGCCCAGAGAATGTGCCTAGCCTAGGACTTTCTGACTGTCTTCATCTTCAAGTATCGTGAACATATGGTCTTTGTTACTGTGCAAGTTTAGGTTGATTTTCACCAGAACCAATGTTTTCACATCATCATTTCTCAGTCATATGAGAGACTTTATTTGCTATGGAAACAAATATATGCTGGGCACGAGATGCTGACTCTGGGCCAGTTGGACTCAGTAGTTATTCCTGGGTGTGTGTTAGGGCAGTAAGAGATAGTTGGCTCATATATTCGGTACTTTTTCCTATGCTTTGTTGTGGTGTTTAGAGCTGTGCGCAGCTCCTGCCATGCCAAGGAGGGAGGAAGAGCGAAGGCAAGCAGGGAATGGCCTGTCACCCTGTGGGGTTTGCGTGCTGCCTTGCTGCCAGCCCCACACCCTCAGTGCGTGCACGGTGGCCTCTGGCTGTGCACAGGGGCAATGTTGGCATTAAAAACAAAAAAAAGCTTTATGTGACATATACTTGTTACTTAATCCTGTTTTTCTTTCTGAGCTTTCGTTGGCAAAGTTCTGTTGGTCGCAGGACTTACTGTTTGCTTACAGTGACTGAGGTGTGTTTAAACACTTCTTATCTTGAGATATTTTTAAAACTTCTATAAAATACTAAATCCTCACTGAAATTTTTTTGAAAGTGTGTTTGCTGAGAAGACATCTGTTTTACATATGTCAATAATCACATTGTTCAGTACTGAGGTTTTTAAGTCATCTCAATTTCCAATACATCTGTTTGTATAGCAGCCCACTCTTAGGCTGGATTGTAGTTGTTATAATCAGGACATTCTTATACACAGGAGTAAATGTATGGAAATCAGTAATCCTGTTTTATTCAGTGAGGAGTATTCTTGTGGACAGATACTGCCCAAAATTGACAGCTCCTCAGATTACTTACAAAAACTAATGCAGGACTTTCCTCAAATGTAATATCTTAAAAATCATACGAGTTCATCAGCATAGAAAGTTTATCTTCCAATATTCGAGCATCTTTTACATTTTCTAAATTGTGTTCTGCCATTCCTAACTGCACGTGATAAATGTCTGTCTTTTGAGAATGTGTTATTCTAAGTATTCAATTAAAATGCCATGTTTAGATGCTTCATACACATACGATGTAAAATGTATGTAGTTCTTTAACAACTATTTAATTAGATGTTGCTTTATTTATAGAAATAATTGTTAGTATTCTGTAATAATGGTACTTTTTTTAGCAGGTCAGATTGTTTCCCCACAGTCCACTCCAGCCTGCACTGAAAACAAAAATGATGTGAGCAGAGAAAACAGCACCGTTGACTTTAGCAAGGTAAGCGTTCACTGACAGTGAAGAGAGCTTCCTGACTGCCAATTAGATCTCTTAAATGAGAGAAAATGAATCCATGTGAATCAGGAAAAGCTGTGGACGGCGAATTTTATTTTAGCATCAAAGTTTCATGTGCACTGCGACTCAGTTTGTATATAGCAAAAAGGAATTTTTCATTTTAGTGATAAGTTCCCGGTAACAGGAATTCTCGGTTTAGGAACATAGATAAATTCATTGCATGACAATATCACAGGCATGTGTTTGTAGGGCAAATTTTTACAAATTTTACAACAGAAAATTATCTAAGTAGGAAAGTAATTCAGAATTCTTATAATGCAGATTTACCTCTCTGATTTTTACTTTTTGTATAAGTAATGCATGGATGCAGACTATGCTTTTTATAACCTGAGCTCGTGGATTCCAGATGTCTCAAACAGAATGTGTTTCCGTAAAGCTATAACTTAATTCTTCTGGCAAGCCAAGATATTTCAGTACACTTCACAAAAGATGTTAGCTGCTCAGTAGTGGAGATTGCAATGACAGTTCAGTGTTAGGTAGCAAAGAAAAGCAAACAGCTTCTCAGCTTTAATGTAAAGGAGAATTCTAATTTGTTTAAGAAGTCTGTATGTACCTAAAACAAACTGTCACATTAGATGCAGATGACAGCCCTGACAGGGATAGATGGCTTCAGCTGACACATTAATACAACAAAGGTTGAGTAAGTGAAGAAAGGTGATTTAAACCAGAATTCTGAAGAACAGCACTTTGAGTCTGTTGAATCTTAATGTTAGTGCAGCTGAGCTAAAAGTAGAGTTATGTGATTGCTCCATCTGGTGCCAGACTTATTTCCTAGCAGCAGTAGCTATTTGCACCGTTTGAATTCTTGACTGAAAATGCCAGACTAAGAATGGTATATGGCTGACATAAAGATGGGAAACAGATCTTTTTGTCAAAGGAAGTGGGGAGAAAGGAGGCTAGCTGGGGATGTGTTATGGACCACAAAGGGAGCAAGAAGATCTGTGAACAATGACAAGTTGTTAAAAATTAAATGCTAATGATTTTAAAATATTTTAAACCAAGTTTATAATGCTTTAAAAAGTCAAGTATGATTTTGCTTTCCTGATATTTATATTAAAAGTGTTAACTGAAACTAATTTTTTTTGGCAAGTGTTCTGATATCAAGATGTAAAATTTTGTCAAGAATATTGAATATTCATGAAGCTGTCTATTCAAAATTAAGCTGTGCAGAGGTGAAGCTCGTTACAAGCAAAGGGAGCAACATGACTTTCAGTAGTGCTTTTCTTGCACATTTCCCCAGTTGCTTTGGCTGTGGTAAGATCAAAATCCCAGTCTGTTATCTGGCTGCACGTGTTTGTATTAAACAAGGATGGAGGCTCCAGCATTTGATCCGTCACTCACTATTTTTGTAGTGTTGCAGCTTTGCTGATCAGAAGAGCTCTTCCTGTTTACACTGGCCTGGGGAGAAATCAACATGTCATCTTTTGGCTAGCTACAGTAGTGTTAGATACCAACAAGGATGTCAGGAGTAGGAAAGAACAACTTTTGTTTGCGGGAATGAAATAGTGGTATTCTAAATACCTTTTTTGACCGCCTTTAAATAGATCCACTTATCCTTTTGAAGATGCATAAGTAAAGTACAATTTCCCCTTGAAATGTGCTATTGCAATAACTCCCAGTGGTTGTAATTGGTATTATATGCACAGATTGAGAGGAAAGTAGAGCAGTACACTAATTTTCTCTTGAGTATAGTGATTTCTTGCTCTAATTTTGTTCCACATATTAATTTCATTTATCTTCAACAAAAAAAGCACCTTTCACTACCTCGCATATTCTCTCCTTGCTAATCTGTCTCCCTTGGGCTACTTCTAATATTCCAAATTTTGGAGTTGATTCAAAAAGCTGACTTAATCTGAAAATAGCACTGAGACTTTGTTGATTGTATTGGTATCTGCTTATGAATAATGTGAGACACGGCACTAAAAGCTGTCTTTGAATGTTATCTCCATAGCACTGAGAGGGAGACATAATTTCTGATGTTTGTGCTTGTAAACATGGCACTCCTTCCTCTGGGAACACCACAAGGACTCTATTCCCAGGGTGATGTGGAGGTGATCTGCCACAGCACCGCTTCATCCTGTGTTTGAGCAGGATGGGGAGAGCAGTTTACGAACTGCGTCTGGCCGGTCTCTGCTTCTTATGCTAGATGTTGAAGGGAACCCCAGTTGTCCTTTAATACAAAAAATAACGAGACTGCACCCACGTCCCTTCTCATGGCAACATTCCTATGCTCCACATGGAAACAGTACTTCTGAATCAAACCCTGGTTCCATACTGATGGAGTTTGGTCTATCAAATACTGTGTGAATTGACCGACTTGGGTTTTTTTATACTGATTAACCCTGCTTATAAACAAATTTGATTAGTATGTGTCAAGGCTTTCCTAAAAAGTGTTGGGTATTTTCTGTTTGTCCTCAAGACAATTTGTTTGGTTCTGGGGGAGGCCCCCACCACCGTTTTCAGTCCTTGAGTTGCCCTGGAGGGGAATGGCCTCCACGTTAGTTAGTTTTATGTTTAATCAGAGCTCGCTGTGACTGTTTAGTTACAGGTCATGAATGTGGATCAGGTTGGGGTGCAGATTAAGATGCACGTGAGATCTATCTAGCTGAAGACCTCTTGGGATAAGAGATGTATGGTGGGTAGTTTAGATGAAGCATTCGAAGAATGTAGCTTCTGCCATTGCCCCAAACTCATGTCATTATGTAGCAGAAGCAACAGCCGAGGTTCGAGTGTACTTGCTCAGTTTGATGTTTCTCTGTCAGCTACTTTCCTTTTAACTGGGGCTCTGTTCACTGCCTAAAAGATTTTTGGAATCTCAAGCTGGTACAAGAAACATACCTGGAAATAATTTCTGGTAGGTAGGAGACCGAATGTTTGTTTCAGATTTGAACCTCGACCCTGTGATCGCTATGTTAGTGTGACCGGAAGGTGACAACTGTAGCCTGCAGTACGTGAGACAGTAGTTACTAAATGTTCAGTCGGTTCACAAGGTAGAAGTGGTACAGAATGCACATTGCTATGTGTCTGAAAGGCTGCTTCCTTTCTCTCAACTATAAATTACCTATGACACCAAAATTAAGTGCAAAGTGAATCTGCTTAGGTTTTGTGTTTAACCCTGAAGAGTTATTTTGTGATTTGAGTGGGGAATAGAATTTGCCTCACTGATACTTTACCTTGAAAAAGTACTGGAATTCCAGCCTTGCAGGTTGGTTTGATGCTTGTTTGACTTCGTGAGGTGTTTGGTTGTCATTCTGAAGTAGCTTAGGGAGGCAGTAGACATATCTTTGTGATCTTAGGGAAATAAGATTTCATTACACAAGCAACTGTGTTATATCTGAATTCTGATTTAGTGCCAGAGCCATTTGCAAGAAAACAATTTTCTAAATATTACCAAAAACTGTGCAAACCAGTACTGACAGATGGTTGTAAGATAGACATTAAAATGGTCCACTTTAACAGTTTATATTGGATTTGGTTGCTGTTGTTGTGTTTAGATTAATAAAAGGAAAGCAAATGACAAAATTCATGCATTTTCAAGTGTAGACAATACTGGTGCATGGTGAAATCAAACATACATTATATACGTTATTACTCCATGTCGATCTTTGTTACAGTGTAAACTCTAGACTCATCCTGAGGAATTAAATATGCATGAGCACATTCCTAGGCAAATACCCTGAGCTTATATAGCAATGTCATGATGAAGCTGTTTCTCTGTGTTTTCCTGTCCCCACAAAAGTCAACATCACTGCCTTAAAACTCCAGAGTTTTTGTTCTGCTTTGCTCCTTCAATTCACTCTCAAGACAATTGTGGTCATAGCTTATTTTCTCTTTATTTTCAGCAGAAGGGCTACTGTCTTCCATTAAATCCGAAAATAAAAATACATCTCACTGAAAGTAGTAGAAGGAAAATTAGATGTAGTGAAACCTACTATTCTTATTATTGACATCATAATACAGCAGCTATGAACTATGAATTCATGATTTCCAGAATTGTTAAATATGGAAAAATAAGGTGTCGTAATTTCTTCTACTGTTACGATTTATTGATTTTATTATGAATTATTGATGCTGTTATGATTATTGATAAAAATTATTACTAGGAAATTAACACTACATTCCTAACAAGATTTTGAATATGATTTGTTGTCTTTATAAATTAATTCAGCGGTATTTTAACTAAGTTTCCAAGAAAAATTAGTCAAATAATGAAAGTTGTTTGGTTTTAAGAAACTTTTTTATTAAAAAAAAATATTCAGCAGATAAGAATAGTAGAAACTGTATAACTGAAATAACTAAGATTTTAGCACAGTGACCAGAAAGTCTCTGTCAACTAATCAGTGAAAAAAACCCTGTGAATAGCTTTTAGATTATAATTTAATATACTTTTCCCAGGTTGACCTACACTTCATGAAAAAGATACCACCTGGAGCTGAAGCCTCAAACATCTTAGTTGGTGAACTAGAGTTCCTGGACCGTGCGGTTGTTGCTTTTGTTAGGTTATCTCCTGCAGTGCTGCTTACCGGGCTTGCTGAAGTTCCGATTCCAACGAGGTGCAGTTGGATTTATTTCTGTTCATGTTTTCCTTGTGGAGACACGGTGATGTGACCTTCAGCTTTGTCATTTGTTAAGTTATGAATTTGGTTCTGTCTTTAACAAAGACTTTTCTCTCAGAGACATCTTTCTACCCATCCTTTAAATGATGTATGGATATATTCAGAAACGTGCTGTTTGTGTGTGCAGACAGTCATTCTTCACAGAAGCAGAACTGATAGCTTGTTAGGTTACCACACACAGTTTATCCTGTGCAAACTGGTAATGCTGCAGTTGAAATAGTAAGGCTGAATATGCAGCTGCTTAGAATATTTCATCTGGAACTGAAACTACTTATGTGATACTGCATAAGAAGAAGAAAAAAAAGGAGTTGAGTAAAGGGAAAAAACAAACTATGTGATTTGATTGACTAGGGATAGTGAATTGATGAAGACCATGCTGTAAATATCACATTCCCCTAAAAGTTACTTTGTATTCCATGGTAGTGAATGTGACTTTTAACCATACATTTTTATTAGATTAATTTTTCCTAAGTTGAAATTTTTTCTGATGAATACTTTGGTTCTGAGAACAAATTATGAGGAATTTTAAAAAAGTGTCTAGAACAGACTTTGTAGTCAAATAGAGAGCATTGAAATAGATCTGCAGGTATACTGTTTTCTGCTGGAGTTGATTCAGATCAGAGCCCTAAAGTGATTCTTCCTTATCTGAGTTCACTGGCTTAACTGTTATTGCAACCTCTCACTCTTTTTATTTTATTTTTGTATTTGTGCATATGATTATAAACATAATCTGTCTCTATTTCCCCTTCCCTCTTTTAGGTTCTATAAAAGTAGAATTCCAACAGAAGGCAGTAGTGTATTCCAGTTGTCTGTGGCACTCAGGAGGGAGTGTTATGCTATGAAATGCAATGCTGAGACTCAGATCCTTGCTCCCAGTCAGATAAACAAAAAGTTGTAGCTACTTTGGATGTTACTTTTTTAGTCTTTTCTAATTTTTGCATGTGTATAAGGAACATTGAAGGACTGACCTGGCTTTGTAAAATGCTTAGGAAGCCTTTCCTTGTAACCTCCCTCAACTTTCCTCAAAAAAACCCCAACAAACCACCAAAAGGAAAGCAACAGATTTCTTGAGTTTTAGTCAATAGAAAAGCAAATAATTAAAAATTTGGATAGTTAATAATTTCTGCAAAATTGTTTATTTTAAAAAAATAATGATAGTAGAAAAATTCTTTTGCGTTTTAGCAAAACCGAGGACTTCAGTTATTTCATTTGGGCCTATGCTCTGCACTTTATAGAACCTTACTAGGCCCAAGCCTAGACTAGAGTAGAGGCTGTCTGGAGTGTGAGAGTAAGGACAATCTAAAAATTATTTTTATTTGAGGTAATTTAACTTCCCCAGTGTTGCAGTAATACTACTGCCATAAAACAGTTGATTCTCTTGCATTAACAGAATTAAATGAATTAATGTGTTCCGAACATAGATTATAATTGCATGTATTTATTATGTAAGATAAGGCTTGTTATGTAAGTAGGTTTTGATAGTCTCAGTCAAGTCTGCCTGTGAGGCTTATGATACATTTTTGAAAGTTCTTTTCACATTTTTTCTAACCAGAGCTTCATGTTTAAATGCATGTGTGAGGATTCTGAAGGAGATTATATATAATATTTGTCTTAGAGGTTCTTGTAGCCCGGTTTTTAAAGAAGTATTTCTGTAGTGTGTATAGCTACTTTCAACCATCTGTCCTTTACAGTTTTTAAATTTTATCTTTTATTTGCAGATTTTTGTTTATTCTTCTTGGACCACTGGGTAAAGGGCAACAATACCATGAGATTGGAAGATCAATTGCAACACTGATGACAGATGAGGTATTTTTATTCATGGCTTGGTTTTAGTAATTTTGTGTTGACTGAAGAGGTGTAATAGGGACTCTCCAATGTGGAAGTGTCCAGATGAAATGTGGCTAATAAGTCTTATCATGCACAAATAGCATTATAATTCATTTCACAATCCTGTAACAGCCCAGATTATGCTGCCACAAGGAGATAACAAAATAAGAAACAATATTCACATGCAAGGATATCTCCATTGAGAAGATTCCATTTTACACAGTTACTTTCCAGTGGAATTAATTGTGTTTTAAGCTGCAAAATCTCTAGAACATTCAGCACTCATAAGGATGTTTTCCTGTAGCAGCTGGAGGTTCTATGAAAGCTACGTACCAGAAACGCTGGTCAGTTGAAGCTGAAATGGTTTGTTTGGTGGGAACTACATGAAGTGTGTTCTGTTTCAGAGGAAAGGGGCCACTGTGAAAAATGTTATGAGAGTGTTCTTTTCGCCATTTCTCTTTACTTCTGCGTACACTTCTCCGTTTTTCACAGGTGTTCCATGACGTTGCTTACAAAGCAAAAGACCGCAATGACTTGGTATCTGGAATTGATGAGTTTCTTGATCAGGTTACTGTTCTTCCTCCTGGAGAGTGGGACCCAACAATTCGAATAGAACCACCTAAAAATGTTCCCTCTCAGGTTTGTACACTGTAAAATTCAGACACTTTTAAACGTTGTGGTGAATTTTTGCTAGGTAGAGTTAAGTTTCATTAATTTAGCATTTAGTATAGTCACTTTATAGATATTTTGCATACCCTTTTTTTGGTTAATTTGCTTTAAGAGACCCCTTGTCTTGCATGCATACTGTGTAGTGATGACATTTTGTGTAGTTCAGTATTAGTTGTCTCCTGAAGAAAGACAGTGTCTGAAGATCTTAAATTCAGAGGCAATTGGTTGTGAGCATCTTTGATTATTCTGAATAGTCATGGTTTGCTTTTTGTTCTAGCTTATTGCAAGAATTGATCAAAGTAGTGTGGCTTGCTACTCTTTAAAGTGTTTTCTGATTTTCTGTTTTAAAGATTTTCTGTGATCGGTTCTTTAAATTTCTTAGAGCACCATTCCTTCTACTGTTTCCTGTTACAGAACTCCTCTACAGCTTATGAAGAGGTTATGTTGATGAATCTTCAAATAAAATTTACAGTTTAGTCTTCAAACTCTCAGAGCGTGTTTCCTCTGCTAAAATTATGTTTTGGTTGCTAAGACCCCTGAGAAGTCTCTTTTCCTTCTGGTAGGAGAAGCGTAAGATCCCAGGAGTGCCAAATGGAACTGCAGCCCATGGGGACGCAGAACATCCTGGAGGACACTCTGGACCAGAACTGCAACGCACTGGAAAGTTAGTAAAAACATATGCGAAATCTTAAAGAGTTCAAAGTGATGCACTTGCAAAGGAATCATAATGGTCTGGTTCTCTCTCAAATTACTGCCTTGGCATATGATGTTTTTTCAGGCATTTTTATTGATTTGCGTACCACGTAGTTGAAAAGGACAACACACGCTAATTTGCAGAGATGGAGAGAGGGCAGGAGGATTTGAGTTTTCACATTTTATTTATTGCAAGCTCCTTTCTCTATTATTTATGAAGGTCAGGCCTCTGTTAAACTTGATTAATGGTTCTTATTTTTGTACAGCACGAGGGAGAAGTTGGGAGTAGTCTTTTGCCATGTATTATGAATGCTCGCAACTAGTTTATAGTTAAAGTTTCTGGATTGTGCAGCTCTAGCATTTCTTTTTTACCTTGGTAAACTATGGTATGTCCTGGTACATGAGGGTAGGATTACCGTGGTGGCTGCAATATGCACACATCGGGAGGAAGAATTTGCCCCAGGGAATACTTACGTTCTCTCATCTATTATGGCATCGGCTGCCAGTGGTTGCCTTAGTGCAGTGTAGTTCTTTTCTTTTATCTTGCTGCCTCTTGATATTTAAATATCATTCTACCTGCATAAGGCTAAAGATTCAGCTGCAGTGTTGGTGTACACACTGGGGCAGAGGAGATCATGACCAGTCTGGCTGTAACCCATTCTCTCACTGATGAACCTGGTAATTGACAGCTCCGGGGGGACCTTGTAGTGACCTTCCAGTACCTGAAAGGTGCCTATAAGAAATCTGGGGAAGAACTCTTTACAAGGTCATGTAGCGATAGGACGAGGGGTAATGACTTTAAACTAGAAAAGGGTAGATTTAGGTTGGATATTAGGAAAAAGTTCTTCAACATGAGGGTGGTAGATCAGTGGAATGGGTGAGAGGGAGAGGTGGTGGAGGCCCCATCCCTGGAGATATTCAAGGTCAGGCCTGATGGGGCTCTGAGCAACCTGATCTGGTAACATTGTCCCTGCTTACTGCAGGAGTTGGACTGAATGACCTTTAAAGGTCCCTTCCAACCCAGCACTTTCTATGATTCTGTTGTTCTAGTGTTTAGGAGATGGTGGCACTTCATCTTCCTCTTTACCCCAGCAAGAGCTGATCTATCAGGTGCTTGTGAGAAAAAGAGCATTAAATGCATATTTAGTTTAACTGTATGATATACTGTAAAGGAGCATCTGTTCCTAAATATTTGATTATATTTAGCATAGTGTAAATGACAGAGGGTGACAGTTCCTGTCCTTGGAAAATTGTGGCCTACATTCAGTTCTATTATCAAGTGTATTTAGGAACAGGTTTTCAAATAAAGAATGACTTGTGGGCAAATGGGCACTGCGGTAGTTTTTTGATTAAACAAATGCAAAGAATTCTTTTATATAATAAAAATAGGGTTTTTTATGTGGGACCTAACAATTGTTCAGAAGTTTTGGGTCTGGATGATTAGATAAAGGCTGTGTAAAAGAAATATGCAAATGAATTTGTTTTAAAAACACAGTTTCCTGATTAAAGTTACAAGGACAGAGCTGCCATAAACCATTTTCTGGGAAGGATGAATTATAAGAATATGTATCATTTGATCAAGGAGCAATAGATTCTCTGCAGTATATTTAAAGGAAGAAAGTTCGTTATGACTTTTTCATTAACTTTATTTATTTAATTTTTTTTAGATTTTTTGGAGGATTGATTTTAGATATAAAACGAAAAGCTCCCTTCTTCTGGAGTGACTTCAGGGATGCTCTCAGTCTGCAGTGTCTGGCATCATTTTTGTTTCTCTACTGTGCTTGCATGTCTCCTGTCATCACATTTGGTGGTCTGCTGGGAGAAGCAACTGAAGGTCGTATAGTATGTGTTAAATCTGAACCTTTAAAACAAACTTACATTCCTAGGTTTGTGGTTGGTGTTTTCTTACTGTTGCATGAATCACCTTTAAATATTGGTGTTTCAGTATTTAGAAGGCTGCAGACTAAGACACTGCAATAAGAACCTGTTTGAAAATTTATGGACACTTCTCTCTGTATCATATTCAGAGTGCAATAGAATCGCTGTTTGGAGCATCCATGACTGGAATTGCCTACTCTCTGTTTGGTGGACAGCCTCTCACTATACTTGGCAGCACAGGACCAGTTTTAGTGTTTGAGAAGATTTTATTCAAATTTTGCAAGTAAGTGGAGATCATGATATGCATCATCCCTCAGGTGTTGTGAGGTAAAAGCAAAGACACTGATCCCAAAGTTCCAACATCTGCAGAATAAGTTCAACAGTTTGTTTTGGAGTATACTGCTTAGGTTTTCAGAGTCTGAAAATTATGTTGTGACTGAGACAAGTGAATTGCTGGTAATGCAGAAAGCCTGGGTTTTTTGTTTATTTGGTTGGTTTTTTTTAAAAAAAAACCTGTTTTGAAGGGAATGCAAGTTTCAGGATGTTGTTTTGTTGGTTTTTTTAAATGCTATTTTCTACTCTGAAACAATACATTTAAATCTGTGGTGATGTGATGGGGACTTCTGCACCAAGATCTTCTGAACCTCCTAAACAACACAGAGTAGGAGAGCCTGCTTTGCACCCCAGAAGCTCTTTTATCACCTTCGGGTAGACCTTTCAGTTCTCTGTGATAGTGTCACCCAGTGTGTTTGGAACTCTGTTATCATATGCAATAAGCACACAGGATTTTGATGAAAGTTGTTATTGCAGCTACTCTTGCAGCTAAAGAAGAAATTGGTAGGTGTTGGCTGTTCACAAGGCAGGATATGGGGTAAAAAGACCGTATACACTTCATGAGTGTTACTACTCTTAAAGCTGCCCTCTCAGTTTAGTAGAGATAGACCTTTTTGTGTCCTGTTAACTGGGAGGAGAGCTCAGATCATGAGGTGACATGACAGTATCTTCAGTTCACAATAGGTAAATAATTTCTGATTCAGACTGTCCCCAGAATCGCACATCTCTAGGCAAAGGAAGTTTCGGAGTTGCCTCTTTTCCGTTTACTGTGGCTGGACAAAAGATAAACTGTGTTTTATTTTTTAATTTTTTTTTCATTTTTTTTTAGAGAGTATGGGTTGTCATACCTTTCTCTGAGAGCTAGCATTGGACTGTGGACTGCAATCCTGTGCATCATCCTTGTGGCAACTGATGCAAGTTCCCTAGTCTGCTACATTACCCGGTTTACTGAAGAAGCTTTTGCTTCTCTTATCTGCATCATTTTCATTTATGAGGCCTTAGAGAAGCTGTTTCATCTCAGTGAGACATATCCAATCAACATGCATAATGACTTGGATCTGCTGACAAAGTACTCGTAAGTAAGATTTCTTCTGTTAACGCTGTGGGTTTTTTTAATAGGTTTTGTTTCCTCTGTGAGGAGCACAAACCAGTGCACAGCAGGAAAAGCTTGCAGTAGTTGCAAACTTAACACGATGAAGCTCTTGAGTTAGGCATGATGCTGGCATAGTGCTGGAAGTGGTAGTTACTGGAGGTATGTGTACAGGCAGAACACATTTACTTAAGATAAGATTTGGAGTTTGAAAAAGCTTACACACATGTAACTTGGAAGTCGCAGAGTGAAAAATAGGACTTAGACCTCAGCTTTAGGTCTTCATTAACATTTTTATTTAATGAGGAGTAACTATATGATCTCTTACTATAACCTTGTCCTGTTGATGTATAACATTTTATTGGGTGTTCAGGCACCATTTTTGTATCATACTTATCTGTTTGGTTTTTTTTCCCAAATTGAAATATTAACCTACCTAAAAAGCATATCATTTGATGTACCTCCTTTTAACCTCTCTGGCAGTTAAGGTTCAAGCTCCAAGAACCTGAAATTTGAATTGTTAGGTGCTTTTCAGTGGTTATTGATTTTGTTCTTAATAATTTGTTAATAATTCTGTTCTTAATCAATTTGTTCTTAATAATAAGGTTTTTAATATGACTCTATTTAAGCAGCTGTTCTGTAGAGTGTTGACAGGTATTCTACTTGGGGAATAAAAAAGTGAATGGCTTTAATCAATATAGTTTGTTTTAGAAGTGAAAACTCATAGACTTGTTTCCGTGATATAAGAAAAAAGTATTCTAGTAAAGGCCAAGATCTGAGTCTGTCCTGAGGCCAGTTAAGCCTGGTCACCTCAGCAACTGAAATGTCACTAAAAAGCATTTTTAGAGAAGATTCCCCTCCAGAAATGTGTTTATTATTTCACTGAATCCGTTTGAACCCTCTGCTTGAGCAGGGGCTCGAAAGGAACAATGCTTGAACAGTGCCACATCTTCTGTTCACTGGAAAAACAGGAGTGTCTCCGCCAAATGTCTCATTTGCATTTTAAGCTTGGAAAAACAAAACATAGCAACAGAGAACACATTTGAGCTTTGTATACATTATCACTAGAAAATTAGTTAGCAAATCCTGAGTCTGGATGCGCATTATATACCTTAATACGCAGAACAAGATGAATTATAGAAACCACAGTTCTACTGTGACATACCCTCTCATCATGCTGAAAAGATATTATTTCTCTCTAATAGTTTAATCAGTAGACAAAGTAGTTTTAATTTGAAGAGAAAGCAATGAAGATAAAGAATAGACTCTGCATGCAGTTGAGTTTGTATCCTGGTCTCGTGTAACTTCGCTTCACTTCTGTGAAGTCGGTATTTTACTCTAAAGAGCCTCTTATAGCTCAGTGTTTGTGGATTTTTTTTTCCTTTACCACTTCAAAGTAGTCATCTCAAAGGGAAAGAAAATATGATGTTCTCATACAGTTTTGAAAAGCAAATGTTGAAATACTATAGAAAGACAAAATACTGTTCAGAAGCCATTTCTCCATTTCAGCTCCATTTCAGGTGGAACTGAGATGTTAAAATATATAACGAAAGCATAAACACAACTAGAAATAAGGATTCCTGGGTAGCTAGCTTTATTCATGGCTAGCTGAGTCCGGTGGTATTGCTTGAGATTTCAGAGAAATGAGATTAACAGTTTTGCTTCTGTAGGGATACAGAGATAGGTATCTGTATTTAATGAAATTATTTTATCATCATCAAACCTTATGTTTACAAATACATGCTTATTGTTTTATTTAAAATTCTTTTCATTAATCCAAATCCCAAATTGCTTTTTGAAGGCTGTTATTTACTCACTGCCTGCCCTTGATAACTGTCTTCATTGAATATAGAATGTGCAGAGCGTGTAAAATGGTGAAAGAGCAGCAATTGTCATCCTCCAATTGCAGCTCTTGCCCTGTCCTGTCCTACGATGTTGGAATACCAGCACAAGAGTTTGAGATTTTCCCAAACACAGTTCCTGAAGGACAAGTGTCTTCTAGATATTTGGAAGAAAGATTTGACTGCTGCCTGGTGGTTTCAAACACATATAGAGCTATCAAAATTATTTGATATAGTAGTTTTTTATTTATTTAAGGGGTCATCATTCCATACTTGTATTCTCAGTTATTCTTTCTGTGTAGACAGTACAAATAAATTTACCTTTAAACTCTTGCGTTACATTTCACCTTTGGCATTTATGTTGTATCTTCTACTTGCAGTGATATCCTTTCTATTATTGGCATCATGTCCATGGCAATTGGCCCCACTAATACCACAATGATAGGCAGTGTAATTCTTACGGGATGGGGCTTACAATTTTTTAACCTTAAAACTGGTGGTTGGAAATGCCAGTGTCCATATTGATGGTCTTGTGTGAGCACATCCGCTGCTGCCAAGGATCTGTGCTCGGACCACAGCAAAGCAGTAATTCCAGCCTCTTCTCTCTGCTCCCTTCTCCTTCATCGGAGTTTTTCCTAGTTCTTTAGAACTGGCCCTGACAGGTTGGGAGAATGGAAAGGTGGGCTTTGTTGGAGCGGAGCAACTCTGCGTCAGCTGGCCAAATGACCAGTGCTTTTCACAGCAGGCTTAGTGCAACCTAAAATCCACGGGTTTGCTGTGCATATATGCACATATTACTGTGTCCAGACATAGTGGCTATTTGCCCAGAACATGAAGGTACCACAATTATCATCCCCATGGGATCATCACAAGACATTTCAAATAGCCCTCAATCCCTGCTCAAATGTCTGTATACTTTTCAGTTCCAAAAAGATTAGAAACTACAAGACTAATAAGCATAAAAGCTTACTTGAAATTAAAATTTCATTTTTTGTGTATTTGAAGTTGGGGAATATTGATTTCACAAGAAATTAGAAGCTTTTTCTGGAGCTTCTGATTTCAGTCCTTTTACTTGTAGCTTAAATGGGTAACAAACTTGGGCTGAAACTGGTTCTGTCCTTAAAGGACCAACATACTCTGTTACAGAAGCTAATTAGTATCTGCTGTTTTGCTAATTAAAACAGCTGTTTGCATTTTCCTCTTTGGGGATTTTAAAGACAAGTTTTTAATTGTTAGTAAAGCCTTGGCAGTTCTTTAATTAGCAATGGGTGAACTTCAAAAGGTTTAGCAACTCATTTCTCTTTGAATGTTCAAGCAAAGCTTATGTAAAACTTTATCTTGGATCTGCAATTCTATGCCAGAAAACTCAGGATATACTGTAAGATTTCTGTTTCCTGTGTTCTGCCTGTTGCCGACTCAAAAAATTTATGATTAATAGGTCAGGACACTGTATCTATCTGAAGCTTTCAGTATATGCTGTGGCCCAGCCGTCCTCTCTTCTCCCATGGTTTTTCTGAGGATGCTCTGATGTCCACAGGTAGTCTTTCTACATCCCAGTACTGTTGCCTTTGCCGTGGTGAAGTCATGAGTTTGACCCAGGAAAAGTTGTTGGCATGCTGTTAGTACTGTCCTTTGGAGTGCTAGAGAGACAAAGAGAACAGTCATTTAAAATGGTTGGTGTTTAAACCAGATTTGAACCATATTGCAAGTGAGAAAGAAAGCCTACTCTGTATTTTGGGTTGGTTTGAATTCTGTCATAAACAGTCTCTGTTGCAGGAGTCTGATGTAAAAGACTATACTGCATGCATAGAATCACAGAATGGTTTGGGTTGGAAGGGACCTTAAGGATCATCCAGTCCAACCCCCTGCCTTGGGCAGGGACACCTCCCACCAGACCAGGTTGCTCAAAGCCCTGTCCAACCTGGCCTTGGACACTGCCAGGGAGGGGACATCCACAACTCCTCTTACATTTAAGAGTATAGGAGTCATTACTAGCATCTCCCATAACAAACCTTAGAAGACTATAGAAAGGACATTCAGAGCAGTTGGGTTTATTATTATTTTTTTTAAATCAAGCAGACCCAAATACCTGAAAAACAGCTGAAAGTCCTCCTAAAAGTTTTCTTAAAAATCCATGTTTACCACTTTAGGTAGAAGATGTGAGTGGGAGTTTGTTACAGAATTCTATCTCAAGAAGACAAAGTATCTTTTGTTGCATGATCTAATTAATGTAGAACTAGTCCTAATGCAATTTTTACCTGTTTTCTTTATGATACTTGTTTGTTACCCTGTGTCAAAACATTGTTCCTAATTGTCAGAAGGTCTACTTGCAGGCAAAACCATTCAGCATTCATATGTGACGACTTCTTCAAACACGGTCTTATGATGTGGATGATAAAGAATAAGGCATTTAAGAGCTAAATCAAAGAAGGACAAAGACAAACGTGATTTTCAGTGTGCTACAGTATTGTAATTCTTTTTCTTTTCAAACTGCATTATCTTGAAAGAATTCAAATACACTAGCTTCATTTTTATGAAATAAATTACATGTACTTTTTGATCTGGGTCGGTTTTTTCTTTCTTTCTTTTTTTGTGACCTTTTTGTATTTGTCATGCCATTAGCATTTGGAGGTTGGCATAGCAACTCTTATTTCTGCACTCTCCTCCTTCTGCCTTTTCCTACCCCTGTAGCAAATATATCTCCAGTTAGTGAGTTCTGTCTGGAGCACTGATGCACATAATTTTTAATGTGTGTATTAAATACTAGGATATAATTTTTGCTAGAAAAGGAGAACCCTACAACTGAGTGGATTAAAACCTGAGGTTTTCAAAAGCAAAGCAAAATAAGCATTGTGGATGAAAGAATTAGAAAATAACCCAGTATTCTTTAAAACACAAGCATTTTAAAATGGTTATCTTAGAATGCAGAAGATCAGTTATTTCTCAGAGTGAGGTTCCTTAGACCTTGGGACTTTTTATACCTTTTGGTTTTTTTATTAATTCTTTTTTCAGAGTGATGAATTCATCTTGTTTTTAATAATTCTTTACCAGAAGTTACTCAATTATTAACAGATTACATTGAATAATTTTAAAGTGATTTCTTGGCATAGTGATATGCATATTGCAATCTGTCTTGGTATTGACATGCACTTAAGCATTAGGAGTAGAAAATCCCACTCTGATGTAATTAAGGAGCCAAGATCATGTCAATCTTTTGCAGGCTATAGAAACCATTGCTTCGAGAAGGCATTGTGAAGCTCAGTTTTGTGCATACCACTGTTTGCAGAAGCAAGTTTTAAATCTTTCATTATTGATGGAACTTAATCTAAATACATTATTATTGGATGCATATAATTGAATTCAATTCCTGTAATGATTTGTTTGAACTTAGATATGAATATAGATTTTCTTTTCCCTTTCTTTCTAAGTTTTATTCCCACAGTTAAGTAACTGGGCCATGTCCCTGAGAATGTCCCTTTTCTTCTAGAACCATGCAACTGCCATAATTCAGTTTAACAGCTGGTTCCCTTTTGCTTCTTGACAAACCCTGGAATCCAGAAATTATTTTACTTTATTCCATTTGTTCTAGGACTTCCCTATGTCTGTCCAACCTAATTGGGTAATATTTCTCTTTTTCTTTCTTCTGAGCCCAGGGAGTGTCCACCTTGCTTCATTCTTTCCTACTACTTGTCCCCTCCGCTTTGGAAACAGATCTTGTTAAGCAGTTCTCCACTGCATTAAGTTTGTAGTTGATAGCTGGTCTAGACAATGCCTTCAAAATCTAGAAAGATTTACTTAAAATCTTGGGTGCTTTTGCTACAGAACATTTATGTATATTGATACACTACACTTGAACTTAAGCTGGCCATATAGCATTAGAGTATACTTCATTGTTACTTCTGAACCAGAATTACAGTGAATCTCATCTCCTCAGGTGTATGTTTTTTCAGCCTTGGAAGCAGGGTGAACTGACATCCTTGAACTGTTTCTCAGTGAAGGCTGTGAGGTGAATTGTCAATGTCCCATCTAATTACAGTACTTTTCTGCACATTAACTTTTATGTATGGCAGTTACATACCTTACTACTGTGAAGAATGCATGGACTGCATGCCGCACCAGGGAGTTAATAAAGACCAACCTTTATGAGTGACAGTCAAGGTCAACAAAACTACATTGGAATTACAAATCTTTTTTCTAGACTTTCCACTTGACAAAACAATGTTCTCCTCCTGATGTGCTATCCAGGGAAACCTGAGTCTTTGAGATTTCTTCACTCCAACATAAATCATCCATCCTCATCCCCCCACTCCCAATTTATCTCTCTGTATGTGTATGAAATAGTTGTGCTGCTGAGTGCATTGTGTAGCACTTCTGTAAGCTTTTCTGTTTTCCTCTTCAACTTCACCGACTAAACTGTATAGAGTGCCAACTTTAGAGAACATACATGGATGCCTACTGATGTTCGTGATTGTCAGAGATGGACTACTTAACTTAATGACTCAACGGTCTAATTCAGGATGGCAGATCTTATGAATAAATGAAGAAAAAAATCTTGTCTTGCCATGACAGCTGTGCTTTGAAAGTGTTTTGTGATGCTGAGAATAGAACTTAACTGACAAGTCCATTTCCCATGAGTATTAATTATTTTGTTGCCAGTCTCTTCTCCTCTGAGACATTGATTTCGCCATTATGAATGATGACATGAGAAGGAATATGGTGCATATAATGCCACAGATATACAGGTGTTGTAGGTATGGGACAGCAGAGAAGACATCATCTATGATGTTGTCCCATTCCCGTAGCAGTTGTCAGACAAACAGAAGGACTCTGTGAGTGCCCGTAATTCGCATTAAAATGGTACATTTGGAGACAGCCTAAACATGCATAGCATTCTGTTATTGATGTGCTTTCCTTCAGCCTTGTAAATGCAACATAAAGAATAGTTACGCATGTGTTCTAATACCTCACTTGAAAAACAAAATCAGTGATGTTGCGTTCTATTTCCTACCATCTTCATATTCTCTCTCTGTTTCTTGATCAGTGCACAGCACACTCGTAGATTGTGTCTTAGGGGAAAAACTTCCTACTCATTATTACCAAATATGTGCTCTGATATTCAGTGAGACATATTGTTTAAACAAGCACATTTTGTAACTTATTTGTCATACTTGCCTTGGATTTTTTAATAACATAAATATTCATACTGAGCAAATCTCATTCTCTATCTTAAGTGAGCCAGAAAGAGATTTTGCCCTTCTAGGAAGGGGAAATGGTAAGTTAGCTAATCATGAAGAAGCTGTGGTTGCATCTTTTATAGATCATATCCTTAGCTAGTATAAACGGGTGTAGCTTGCAGTATGTACATGCTGGAAATATTTGAGCTCCAAAACAGTGCCTTACGAATTGGAAAAATAGTAAGTGCCTCCTAGTCTTGAAAACAATGTACCGAAAAATGGCAACTGCCTAGGGATAAGTGGCTATGAGACTTTCAAAGGAGCTGCACCATTTAAATGTGTTCTATTTACTCACACAAATGCCATGCAGGGCTCTTGGTTCGAAGCTCTAATACTGGCTGTAATGGGAGCAGAATGAGCTAGCACTATGCTGCGTGTTTAAAGTCTGCGCGGGGAGGAAAGTGCACATGATGGGTTGAAGAGAAGGAAATGGTGAGGAACAAGCCTGAAGAACTGGGGTAAGAGGTGGAAGGGTATCAGACCCAAGTTAATTTCAGTTGAATAAATAGACCTAGGAAATAAGATGTTTTGCAGTAAACAGAAATTTAGAGGCAGGATTATAGTGTTCTTAGTACAGAATCTTTCAACTGACTGGTTGTTGACCAACAACGATGTTTATGTTCTGTTGCTGATCTACAAAGAAGAGGGAGAATATTCCCCAACTTTACATATAAAATAACAGGTTTCTGATTTACTAACCCCATATTCCCTTTTCCATTGTCCAAAGAAAGAGGGATCATATGGACTATTAAGGATAGTAATAACTGTTCCTTTTGGCAAACAAAGAACACTGCAAGTTGTCTGAGAGGTCCCAAAGCTGCTGTTGTCAAATCCTAGCTCTGCTCTTTGAAAACAAGACAGGCTGTAGGAAACATTGCACACAGTGAAGTTATGATGTCTGCCTCAAGTTGATGAAATTTATGAAATTGAGACTTATGAAACAAAGGCAAAAAGAGCTAGGAAAAATGTGAGGAGGTTGGGAGAACAAAGAAAAGGGGGTGCCATTGGTGACCTATAGTGCCTATGCTGTTGCAGTCAGATTGGTGCTGAAGATATAGCTGAAGTCTTGGTCCCCTTGTGAAAGGGAGAGAGGTACAGGCTCCAGAGGATACCAGTTTGTCAGCCAGTCCTAACATTCATTATTTCTAATATATCTTTGTTCCCCATCTTGAGTTGCCAGAGATAACTTGTGCACCGTGTAAGAAGTGAAGGCAATGAAGACTCCTTGCTCTGGTTATTTTTCCAGCGAGTGGGTTTGGGCCGTTATTTTTCTGTTTCTTTCTCCTTCTGCCAGTTCTGATCTTATGACAGTTCTCCTGGTTTCCTGAAGACTGTCTTGACTGAAATGATTTGTTATTCTGCCTCAGATTTATAAGCCTCTCTGTAATAGACCTTATTAGATGTTTAAGTACCCTAGAAGAAAGGAAGCTCCACCGATGTCCGCCTAATAGCAAAATACGGACATTTTAAATACAGAAGGGAGTGACCTGTGGCTGGGTATCCAGTGCGTTTTAGATCTCTCAGCCTCCAGCTGCTGTGAAAACAAAAGCATGAGTCACTGTAGATGCTGTCACGTATGTGCCAACCCATTGTGAACATCACAGATACAGAGTATATGGGCACCCATGTTTAGACATCTGAATTGCTCCCAGGAGATCAGAATGTCTTGCAGTAGCTAAAAGTGGAAAGTCACAGAAGGAATTGTTTTGTCTTCAGTGTGATGAAATGGTGGTGTGAGATTGGCAGCAGAGATTTTTATTTCTTTTCATTATAGTGACACCTATGCTTTTGCCACCACAACCAATGTCAGATTCTTCCCTGCCTATAAAGTAATGAAAATGTGCCTATATAGTAATGAAAAAGCCAATTTCTTCCTAATGATGATGAGAGATAATCAAGTGAATAGTTCTGTAGCATAACAAATATGATTGCTGACTCCTTATCACTATAAGTCATGGGAGCACGCCACTAAGTTGGTACTGTATTTGGAGCTGAGTATTGCTTAGAAAATATGTGTGTGTATAGTCTCCTGCTTATTGGTAATAGCATAAAGTTCACATAAATCTCTTGCAGTGAGGAAGTGCTCAGCAATTTAAACAACTTCACAAGAACTTAAGAGCATTTGAACCTCCAGAAGGCAATACATTTTTACTTATTCCAGCCTTCTGAGTAATGTTTTATCAAGAAAATAGAAAGATGGATTAATGGTTAACAATTCAGTGTGTTTTACTTTTTCTCCTGAGAGCTGACCTCTAAGAGTAAAAATTGACAGTGGAAGAGACTAAAAATTTTAAAAGAATAAAGTAGAAAGTCTTATTTCACTACTGCAAGTTTCTCCTTGGGAAATAGTCATCATTGCAGCAATTACATCTGTAATGAAATGTAACATTTTGGTAGACAATCTTTCTATGTTGTGGCACTGAATGGTACCTCCAGTTGTGATTTCTGGGCTGGACAGGGAGTATCTTACTACGTCACATTTCTTTAATGCTAAGCAATTGGTGGGATGCTGGAAGACGGTTATACCATGATACAATCTCACATCAAAATGTCAGTGTTGCCAGAAGACACAATACTGAAAACAACATAATGTTATATCTTCTCAGTAGAAAGCTGGCTTTGATCTTTACAGTTAGGACCTAATTCTGCACCCATTCAGTGTCAGAAGCTGGGTGCAGGGTGTTTTGGTCTGCATGGGTGGAGTTTGGACAAGTCACTTGCTGATGAACAATCTGCCATCAGTAAATGCCTGTGGAACTTGGTAAAGGCCAGGAATGTTGTGAAGGAGAAAAGTCGTACTGATATAGAAATAAACAGGGTGATGATCTCACCTGGAGGTGAATTACTTGAGCTGTATTAAACTATAGCTTCAATTGTCACGTTTGTGAGGAAATAGAAAGTTTGACTTCTCTAACTTTTAAATGTAATTTTGCAGTTTGCAGCAAGCGTAGCTGTACCGTGTAGTGTTGGTGACATGCACAGTCTGCCCTTCTGGTGAGAAAGTGACTGTGATTGAGCAGCCCACGTCACCTTGGCCTGCTGTAATCAAACCCCAAGGGGCCATTGCCCGGCGTCTGGCCAGTCTGCGCTCAGCGATGGGCATCAGGGGCAGGGAGCTCCTGTGCTCACAGGAAAGAGTAGTAACCTGAAATAGCCACCTCTGTGCTGTTGCATGAACATCAAATGCTCCCTGGCAACTACGTAGACATACCCTTTGTTGACTTTATTATGCTACCGTAGTTCACTAGTAGTGATGTGCTTAATTTTGTAGGATTTCAAACTACGCATTGAGCACACCTTCATTCTGCACCTGGGGCCTGATCCAAGGCATATGAAATATGTTTGAAAGAGCCAGTCCACTTCGGTGACTTTTGGCTCAGGCCCTCTATTTCTCTGAACACTCTTGCTTTTTTCTGTTTGCTTTTTTGTTCATGGGCTGTAAGGGTTTTTCTTTCATAAATAGCTGCATTTAAAATAAAAGCAAGGAGTTGCACAAGGACAACCTGCATCTCTCTATGTATATTAAATGCAGCTGTTGTCTCATGTATAGTATTGTAATCAAAATACAGTGGCACTGTTCTGTACTCATAACGTAGATGGTAGAATTTCTCATACAGAAAATAGTACAAGTCTAGAAGAGAATTGTCATTTTGAGGAAAGATAAACAGCCACAGAGAAAAATAGATGGCATAGCTATGTCAATAAACCGATACTCTTCTAGAACTGGAATGCAAATGTATGCTTAATGACTCTCCACTCTACAGTCAGATGTTATCCTGTCCTCAGGGACTCCTGAAAACTTTATCAGAAAGTAGAGTACAGTATTTACTTACAGCCATCATAAACACGTTAAAATACTAGCGGGACAGATAGTACTATAGGTTTTTAAAGTAGGATTAATATAAAGAGAACTGCAAAGCACACTTGACATCTTGGAATCTACAGAGTATCCTGCATATTTTGAAGGCTTTGTCAAAGAAGAAGCCTCCCACAGTTGCTTCAGAGGCTTTAAAGACTTAATTTTGATTTTAAATTGCCTATTCGCAGTATTGTCCTCCCACACAGCCTCGTCACGTTTTGTATGTTAAAGCACACAATTTTAAAAGCAGCTTTTAAAGCAGCTGTGGGGAAAGGAAAAACAAGGGACACACAAGTTCACAGAGCCTGTGATGCTGGTGATCTTGCAGAGCCCTGGCAGTTGACCAGCCAGTTTGGCAGCTCTGTATGCAAGGCACTCTGGTAAAGACAAAGAAAGAGGGTACAGACAGCTTGCATTTGAGAAATGGATCAGCCTGGAGCTGTGCACAGCATCTAATCCCCATGGAGGGAAGTATTACGTCTAACGGGGTGGAACAGGACTAGTACATTCTCAGTATTACAAACTGCACGGAAGTATCAATAAAATAGGAGGGAAATAGGTGGAAAAACTTGCAGTGGTTTACGTATGTCACTTTACGTACTATATATGCATTTGCACCTCACGGCAAATTATACTCTAGTAATAGCACTAGCTTCTGAACGACAAACTGCTTCAAAGCATGCATTTGCTGAATTCATTTGAACTAAAATTATCTGGCAAAGTAGAGCACAGTGTTAATATGTCATGAAGTTGATAATTTGGATTAATATCTGGTACCTCTTTTATTATGAAGGAAAAAATACTATTTTGTCTTTTCAGATGCAATTGTGTGCAACCAGAACATCCTAGCAATAAAACCTTACAGTACTGGCAGGACTACAATATATCTGCATCTGGTGTACCATGGGGGAACCTAACTGTGTCAGTAAGTACAACATTGGAACTTCATAAAGAAAGGAATAAGCATAAAGAATTTTGTCTCTCCTACTGCAGCAAATATATTGAAAAAATGGCATGTCTTTTTTGGTCATTTGTTCAAATAAAGCATAAAATACACTTAACTGAACAAAGATTAACATGGAATTGGTAGCATTATCTCCTTTTGTAAGTATTTTGCAGCCTTTGATAGCACACATTAAAGCAAATATGTGCATTTTGTGCCCTGCTTTGGAAACTTCTTGACATACCAGCACAAGACTTTGACTGAGATTAAGTCTAAACATGTCAAATGACAACGGATTTGTCCTAAGTTCTGCCAGATGGCAGAACCAAAGTTCTTTTGTGTAGAAAGACTCTAGAAGCATTTATTTCCCCTAAAACATTCTTACAGCTGTTCAGGCTATAAAGGAGAGGAAGGGGAGAAACCTGAAATAGCCAACGTTTTCAGCTCAGTGACCAAATTTCTCTCTTACATAGGCCTTCAGTAGGCCTTAGTTGTGTAATTTTTTTCAAGGGACGAGGAGGAACAAGCTACAAAGAGTCTGGGGAGCTTGCGTGGATGTGTAACTTGTTTCTAAATTATGCACTTTCCTAGGTTTAAAGGATGTATTACTTCAGGTTTGCCTTTTTTAAAGCAGCATGTGCAACTTGATTAAAGTGTCATATTGAGATCAGGCCACCACTTTTCTCACAACTGGATCTTTTTATTACACAGTCAAAGAGGATTGAGTACAAAAGACACCAAACTGAAGGGTTGTCTCAGAAATATAACTGAATTAACCTCTTTGTAGGCACAACCAAATGAAATGCTTAAAAGCCAATCCAGGGGACCATCTCCAGCAGATACTGTTTTTTCTTTCAAAGGCAGGAACGCAGAAGAACTGGTGTCCTCCTATCACGAGTTAAGCAAGGACTGCTTCTCAACTCTGTTGGTGTGGCAACAGCAGAGAGAAAGTTGAGAACTGCTGGCCTGAGGGATTCCAGCAATCCAGAATGAATATTCTCAAAATTGCAGCACACACTGAGAGCATCTGTGCAGGGGCAGACTCCTCCTCTCACTTTCTCAGATCTCTGACAGTGTTTTTCAGAGTACATTTGCAGCTGAGGAGATTTAAAATAACAGATTTTGTTTTAACTATAAATGTAAAAGACCGGCTGCATTATATAAAATCCCTTCAAACTTCTGTAAAAGCTTATTACTGAAATTTGAGTTTACATGTGTAACTGAATGACTTTTCCCATGAGTCCCTATAGTTGTCAAAGAAATAACTGAAATTTTTCATACTTTCCTGTATTTATTTCTTGCCAGCATCATCAGACAACTTTAATAGTCCTGTTTAGAGAGCTGCAGTAAAAGATTAGACCTAGTTGTCTATAAATATTTGGCCAGTCTCACCCCACTGTCTTTTTTACTGCTCATTTCTTCCTGTTGTTTCCTGTGTCCGATTGTTCAAGTTTCTGAACGTTGTGATTGGCACTCTTTCTTAAAAACAACAATAGGACCAAGAATTTTGTTTTGCTATCTAGGACAAAATGAGCATGAGAAAAGTGTTTATTCTGATGGTGACAAAATCCTTTTCAGTAGGTATGTGATGAAATTCGCCCCTGTGCTGTATTGATAAACAACAAGGTCTGCCTCAAGGCAGGGCATGTTTTCTGTTTATTGTCCCAGAATCTTGAGAACTTCTTCTGGATTTCCTGAAAATTTTTTCCCCCACCTGAAGCCTTTATTTTGTCAGCCAGAATCTCTGATTCTGGGTGCTGCATTTCTTTTTGCTTAGTAAGTGTGGAGGGATTTGGGAAGGAGAAGGAAAGGATTGCGAGTCCAGACCTTGTAGCTCACATTTTCAGAACTACTCTTTGTTTCTCTGCTTGTTACTTTGGAACAATCATGATTTTAGGCAACTAAGGATGGTATTGGAGAATTACTAGACATGTTTTCTACTGTATCTGCATCTTTGATTGCGTATTGGGTAGAATGTTATAGATGGTGGGTTTTGTTGCATTTCATCAGCTCCCTCTAGTTAAGAGAAAGATAATTTGTGGAATGTGCTGCCCCCACGTGGTATTAAATGTATTGGTCTCCTTTTAGGCTAATACTGTGCATTCCAAGTAGCTTTCTCTTGAGTTGCTTGGCCTGTGAAGTTAAACCAGAAATCGGTTCTTAAAGATGCACCAGGAGCAGCCTTTCTTTTGGCAGCTTTTGAACTCCGCTTTCCTCTCATGGAAGGAACCAGGAAGGGCAAATCTCTGTTTGTAAACAGAAAATAAATAATAAATAATAAATAAATAATTCCTCACTTGTTCAATCTGGTTTTATATTAATGACTTCATTTTGGTACGTCCTCATGACTTGATAATTTAATATTGCTTTAGTAAGAGATTTTTCTTTGAAGGTTTGAGAGTTTTCCGTGCAGAGTAGATATATACATTAGGAGTTATAATTTTTAAAAGAATAAAAATTATGTTACTTTTTCTAGTAATATGATATGCTTGCAATTTAGGAATGTAATTGGAAAGAAAATACCAGTGTAAGCATGGATATTTTTCAAAACAATACTGCTTTCCTCCCTCTAATAGGAATGTACAAAGCTTCATGGTGAGTTTGTTGGACGAGCCTGTGGTCATCATGGCCCTTATGTTCCAGATGTCCTCTTCTGGTCTGTCATCTTATTCTTCTCCACAGTAACGCTGTCATCCACACTGAAGCAGTTCAAAACTAGCCGATACTTCCCCACAAAGGTGTGTTCGATTGTTTTAATTCAGAAGTCGTCACTGGTCATGTGTAAGCATGAATCCCATCTGCATTGCAAATCCTGTTAACTGCTGGTGAAGTGGACACTGCATCTTTTCTTTATTAGAAAATTGTATCGAAATAAGCATGGTTTTAAGCTGTCAGCACCAAATAGCTTAAAACAGTGAAGAAAAATAAATCCTGAAGCACATATGATGTTTTTGTTAAATTGCCGTTTCTCTCAATAACCGTAGGTACGATCTGTTGTCAGCGATTTTGCTGTCTTTCTCACTATTTTGTCCATGGTTTTGATTGACTATGCCATCGGGATTCCATCACCAAAACTTCAAGTTCCAAATGCTTTCAAGGTAATCTGTTGATAAATTGCACTGCCGTGTTAGTTTGACAAAGTAGTGTGCTAGAGTGGGGTCTTTATATATTTTTTATCATCAGGGAGTAGTGATACTATTGTGAATTTTTTGTGTTCACCAATACTGTGCCACCTCTGATTAGTGGCCCACGGAAGTGAGCCTCTCCCATCAGGCTCCTTGATGCCTCTTCATGTCTTCTGTGGACGTTAAGACAGGACCAGCCTGGCTTAGATTACCCAAATCCTAGGCTACTGTAATGTTCTGGGGCTCCTTGCAAATTCTGGACTCACTGTAACAAATACAGCCATGTCTGTAATATCCCAGATGATTTTATATGTGTAGCTTTTTGTTACATAGATTGATTTTTAAAGGAAATAATATCTTAGTAATGTGTTTGTATGTATTCCTGTGAAGCTGAAATTTAAGCAGTCCTTTGAGTTCTGACTGGTCATGCATGATTCTGTTTTTATAGCCCACCAGAGACGATCGTGGCTGGTTTATTACTCCTTTGGGGCCTAATCCTTGGTGGACAGTGATAGCTGCTGTAATTCCAGCCCTGCTTTGTACTATCCTTATCTTTATGGACCAGCAGATCACAGCTGTCATTATCAATAGAAAAGAACACAAACTAAAGGTATTCACTCAAATAGTTATATTTTCGCTGTCATTTTTTTGCTTCAGGTTATGTACCTTCATCTACTTAAGCATGCTAATGTATTATATGCTATATAGCACCCCTTCAAACTGTTACTTTTTTTTCTCTCTCTCTGTTGGTCTGTGTAGTACCTGTACCCTGTGTCAGTGGTTCACTGCGTTATAGAAGTCTTTATGAATGTGATTTGGAGCAGAGATTCTGAATCAAGGAAATGCTGTCCTCTGTGCTTTATTAGAAGTATGATACCCATTTACCTCAAGGAAAAAAATCTGAAAGTTAATAATTTCCTTAAGTACCATAATATTAATTGCCTCTTCAGTTATTGACAATGTTGTCCTATAGGACCGAATTTTGAAACAATATTCAGGTGTTATTTTGTAATGTAAGATTATTTTTTTCCTCTTTTCATCCTTCTCTGTGGTTCTACCCATCCATTTTTTCATGCCCTTCCTGTCTTAAAGAAGGGAGAAGAATAAAACTGAGCTTTAGAGGCACAATGGGTTCTTAAAACAACATAGGACAACTTCCTGCTCTGTTCTCTAACACAGATGGAGAGAGAAAAAGGGACATCACCCATCTGAAAAACTGTTGGGCAAAATCTAGCAGCAGGTTTCTGTACATGTATATGCAGTGAGCTTGGGCTTTTTTTGACATACTTTTAATAAGCAGCAATCCAATCCCAAGTTGCTTTAGCAAATGCATTTGCAACCTTCACTTTGCACTGCCTCTTCTTGGATGATTGTGACATTTGATATGTTCTTTTTTTGCCCTCTTTGTCAGCCTGGCTCTTCATGTCAATCCATAGCATTGCATGTGGTTAACTTGACAGATGCAGGAATTTGCTGCCAAGCTTTGGAATGTGTTTTTTCAGCACTGGCATCTGGGAGTCAGATGGTCCTCCTGGCTGCCCCCTTGTCTTGCTGCGTTTTAGTTTTGCTGGGGTCTGGTGTAGCATCACCTGTTGCTATGCTTCCTTTTCTTCCCATATGTCAGGTTCCTCAGATCATGTATGAATGTGAGGAAATGCTCTAAGATTCTGTATGCATTAGCAGATACATTCCTCATAAATGTGTCAGAAGGTAAAAAAAGGTGTCTCTGTTAGGATTTAGAATTAAACTCCTTCTTTGAGTATATTGTGCGTGTAACTAATATCTGTGTTTGACACATCTCTGAGTTTGTCAAGATGTGTCTTGGAGACAAGACTCATAAGCACGAGGGAAGGTTGCTAGAGTTGGTTCTTTTCATCTGCTTTACTTTACATGAATTCCCCTTTTTAAATAATGTAAGCAAATAAGATGGCATTTTCATTTTGATATGTGGCTTACATTTTCATAAACCCAGACGCTTCCCATTTTAGAAGTAAAAGTTGTCTTCAGAAAGAAATGATTTGTTTGCTTCCAACTAATTTTCCCCTCTTTTTTTATACTTCCCATAGCAAATTCTGAATAGTGCACATTTCAGCTTTTGGCAGTCTCTGTAGCAAACCCTTCCAAGTTTAGTTTAGTTACTTTTTTTATGTCAAAAGGCATTTGCATAGGTTTACAGGCAAAATTATGGTTCAACATACTCACATTGTTTGCATGAACATCACTGTTTCATCAGACCGTGGCATCGGATTTGTTGCCATATTGCAAAATTTTGTGGAGATAACTACCTGACTTTTTAAAGGAAAATAGCTTGAGCTCCTGCTTGCAGGTGCATGGTGATCCTGCATACTTACTACAATTGAAAAATTACCTCTCATTTATGGTAACAGATATCTATTCAGTGAATTTTGATGTAGATCACTGGTAATTTTCAAGTTCAAGTTGTATTTGCAGGTTTTAAATGTGTCCAAGATTTGACCAAAGAATTTAATCCGCTAAAAGCAAGCAACGTCTGTAAATTTACAGAGTATTTGACAACTACAGAGATGATCCAAACCCGAAGGTTTTATACTGACTTCCTATGTGAATGTTTATGATACTACTTTAAACTATTGAATAGGGAAGCCAATAAAATAGTACCTGATGATGAATATTACTTTATAGTTTAATTTAATGTGTAGCTTAATTATAGTTCAATTTCATTTAAATTCTAGCTGTCTGTTCTTAGATAAGATGAGAGTATGTTAGTGAAAACTAAATACTATTATGTGCTTACCATCTGTGAAAACTTTAAAAGGATCAACGTAGTTTTATGTCCCCTTTATAGTATAAGCTGACTTTGCAAATGTTAACTTAAGAGTTTTTGTGTAGGAAAGAATCAAAGTACATACTTTGCCACCTCCTGTGTAAGGATGGTTGGAGGGTCTCTTAAGATCAGGGCACTGGAAAGTTGGCAGTGCAGCTGGATGTTCTGCTTACTGTTATCCGCAGAATAGATGTTGTTAAAGTAGAAAATGTATGTATGGAAACCCACTGTCTTACTAGTATCTCTTTTATAAGCAGGGAAGTTATCTGGTGCCAGTTACACTTAACTCCTAACTGGAATGAGTCTGGTAACATTAAGCATTTCATGTGAACTAGCAGAAATTCCCCTTAGATACCCAGGTTGCCATGACCAGTGACACAACCTGGATAACACATAGAAGGAAGCTATTTTTTCCTGCAAGTCACAATGCTTTTAGTTGTCTCTAACTGTTCATTAGGAATGCCTGCCAGGAGTGTTCTCCTTAATTCAGATGTCGTTTTATATCTTCTTGCTGTCATTACTTTTTTAACAGAAAGGATGTGGATACCATCTTGACCTACTCATGGTGGCAGTCATGCTTGGAGTGTGCTCTATTATGGGATTGCCATGGTTTGTTGCAGCCACTGTCCTCTCTATTTCCCATGTGAATAGCTTAAAACTGGAATCGGAGTGCTCCGCTCCAGGGGAGCAGCCAAAATTTCTTGGAATCCGGGAGCAAAGAGTCACAGGGCTCATGATTTTTGTCCTTATGGGCTCCTCTGTCTTTTTGACAAGTATCCTGAAGGTAATTTGGAGAAGTAAGGAAAAGCTAAAGAATATTGCAGTGCACCGAGCATTTTGCTGTTGTTACTATATTATTTAACAAGTACCCTTTCCAGGCATGTTACAATGTTAGCATAATGTTACACAATGATCATCTAAAGTGGAATTCTGAATTTGCCTAATAAAATGGCTAAGGACATCTAATGTTTTAAAAACAAAAAACCTTGTCATGAAATTCTGGCCTGTCTATATGGCAAATTGTCATGAAACAGTCTTGCTAAGTTACACCAATAAGTACATTTATTTAGACAATGTAAAAATATTTTGTGAACCCTGGATAATTTAAAAACACTTTCACAGTTACAAGCAAAGTTCTGTGGTTCATTTATTGGAAATGAATACGAAAATTCCCTCATGCTGCCTGCATGCTCAACACAGCTCACCAGTGTCCTGAAACTGAGTGTCTAGTTATATGCATATATAATGCCATCTGTACACAAAATACTTCCTGTTTTTAGGAATTGTCTGGCCTCTGAGAAATCAGTGAGAGTTTTGCCACTGGCCTCAGTAAGACCAAAATTTAGACTTGCACAGTGAAGGCAATAGGCCCTTAGAACTTCCCAGTAGTATTTGATAATATATCATAAAACTTTCACTTTGAAAACACACAGAACATATATTTTGTGTATTTAGAATTTAAAACAGATACTTATCTATAGAAATATTCCTTTACCTACGCACTGTATACTAAAAGCCTGGACATTTAAAATCGTCTCTTACAAAATCACTCCATAAAAGTCAGTCACCCATTTTTAAATGCTTCCAGTGCAGAACATTTCTTTTAGCAGTATGAAGTATTTTGTGTGTGTCTTGGAACATTTTTCTGAGGATTATGGCTTTACTAATCAGATGCTCTGTCCTTAGCAGTCTTTTAAGTAAAGAATATACATATGTATCAAACACTTTTGTTTTTCATATAGTTCTGTTAATTTTATTAATAGTGAATAAAATATATTGTAATAACTGGCTGTGAGAGAAAAATGAAACAATACAGCCAGATTCTTCTTTTGCTTTTCAGTCTGAGAAACATTATTAATTTGTAATGGAGTGATTCTGAATTTACAACTTGTCTGATTAATGCAGGCATATGGCACTTGGAATTTCAACTGTGTAGAATGTCTTTCTAGAAGCATTTAAAATTGTTAAATGGTATTTCATATGCTCTTCCCTTTCTCTGCTTGTTTGTGCAGTTTATTCCTATGCCAGTACTTTATGGAGTATTTCTTTACATGGGTGCTTCGTCTCTAAAGGGAATTCAGGTAAAGTGGATTTATGAAGAGTGTGCTGCTGCTGCTGTTTTCTATAAGATGTGTAGCTATTCTTACTATATTATTTTATTATATTTTGTATATAATTTTAAAGGATTGTTGCCAACCTGAAATTCTTGAAAGTGAATCACTTAAAAAGGAAAATGGTTTCCCTCTAAATAGAGTATTCCCTTTAGGTAATGTGCTCCAATTTTGGATTTTTTACGTGCCAGTTTTTCTGTTCTCCCTTGTTATCAAGGGAATTTTGACTGAGCCTAAAAACTGAGTAACAACTACCAGGTTTTCTTCCTTCTCTCTGCCTCCCTGTTCACTTGCTTGCCTGCTGCCTTTGCAGCTTGCAAGTGAGCACCTTTGTAGTGGTACGCTTGATCTTGAACTTTGCCTATACGAGGCTTTTGGCTAACTTGCCCTGAAACCTAACATAGGTGAGATTTTGATTATATTTCCTGAGCAAATAAATGCCCTAGGCCAAGAAGTGGAACTGTTGCAAGTCCCATGTTGCTTAATTTCTGGCCTCGGGGATGAAGGGCACATCAAGTGGAAGGGCAGCGTTCCTGCAGTCGCCTTAAGTAGCAGCCCGGGTGGAAACCAGGCACTCCAGCATTCAGGTCGCAGTTGGTTATGGTATCCTGTGTGCCATTTCTCCTGGATGGCTGCAGCGTTAAATGGCATAGTGTCAAATCTTTTAGCCCATCTGATAGAGTCACATTTTCAAGCGTGCCTTTGTTTGTTAATGAATGTTGAAGTATTGAAGTATCACCTGCCAAAGACAATTGGGAAGGAACAATCATGTGATGAAAACATGAATTACAGTGTGCAAAAGGCTGTCAAATACAAAGAGCAAAGAAAATGCTGAATTGTTTCTTTCATTATATTTAAATTTTTGATTGCAAGTTAAAATGTCTTGCTTTTTTACCCCTTTATTATGAAGCTGGCAACATCTATTCTATTGGTTTTTTGACTGGTGTTTTCTATTCAGAGACTCTTTTATAACTTTGCCTGGCTCTTATCATTTGGCGTGATATTCTTAGAAGTGTAGTTTGACTTTTACTGACGTTTAGATGATTTCAACTTCACATGGTCCAGCTGTTTCTCCGAACAAGGGTACGAGACAGTACACTATTGAGCGTTTTAAAGGCATGCTATAATCTGACTATCTTTACTTGGAAAAGTGATAGCATCTCTTTTCTTCCTCCCCCAAGCTGGGACAAGGAATTGCGATTTGATAAGATGGCTTTCGTGGGAGGATGTGCCTTTTGCTGTTTCTGTGAAAAAGAAATCTGCTCAAATCTGGCCAAATGATAAGCCTTTTAAAAATGCAGTTTGCACATGCTCAATAAAATTTCCTGCAACTTGAAATTCCTGCAGACTGTGTGAATGTAGCATGGCTGATCCATGCAGGGAAGGAATAATGTCACCAGCATCACTGTGCCGTAGCAGCTGACACAAAGTCTTGGGTCTGAAATAGGTCTGAAAAACAAGAACCTCTCATGCACATCCCTAACGGGATGACAGGGGGCTTTCTGGCTGGCCTTTTTGTGTTGTCTTGTTCCTGGTTTTGCAAAAAAAAAATGCAATAGGAAAAAGAAAACAGCCTGGGATAAAGTGTCTGATGAAGTAAACCAGAAAAAAGAAGGAGTTTCATCCAGAGGAGATGTCAAAACACTGAAGAGATCCCTCCATGATCAGCTTTTTGTGTGCTAAAGGAAGTAGAGCTCAGCTGCTGAAAGCCAGAAGTTTAGAGTGTATTAGAAAGTCAGTGTAGTTAATAGTGTGTGTGCTCACAGGCTCAACCAGCTTCACTCAAGTTTGATTCGTGTCTGCTCTGAAGTCTGGCTATGCCTAACTTTAAGAGTTCTTGACTTGAAATCCTACCAGTACTATTTTAAATTAACAGCTCTCTTTGTGTGTAACATATTAGGCAGTTATGAGCAGGATGTTTCCTGGAGCATGACTGTACAGAATGTAATTCAGCGGAATCCAATAGCAGCACATCCGTAACAGAAATACCTAGGGAGACAAGTGTGTATTAAAACTGAAAGGAACTTACAAAGTATGACTAACCAGATACTTAAACTTCACTTAGATAATAACAGTCTTATTCTTACTCTGGTGGCTCAGCCGCAGAGAAGATGGGTCCTTTGCCACCGCTGGACTAGTATAGATCCATAGCTCATGATTGTAATCGTTCTGTGCTCCTGAACTTCTGCAGGTTTTGCCTTTAGAATAAAAAGCCAGATTCTTAGTATATTCAGGATCTCTTAGGCAGTGTGTGAATGTCAGCATAGATTTGTACAGCTCATTTTGATGCTAACTTTTAAAAATTTCTCTTTCAGCTTTTTGATAGGATAAAGTTATTCTGGATGCCTGCAAAGCATCAGCCAGATTTTATTTATCTGAGGCACGTTCCTCTTAGAAAGGTCCATCTCTTCACTATAATTCAGCTGAGTTGTCTTGTGCTTCTGTGGATTATAAAGGTTTCAAGAGCTGCCATTGTCTTTCCTATGATGGTATGAAATATTTTTAATTTCCTCTAAAAATTCCATTTCTTCTAACTTGTGGATAATTGTTATTGAAAAAAATAATTATTGACAGGTAATGACAATACTGCTTCCATTCAGTGTTCAAGGACAATTCACACTGTATTAAGTAAGGAAAAATTCTATGTGTAACCTCTAGTTTGAGTCTAAGTTGCACTCTGCTTGTATGTGTGGATAGCTCAACTGTGTATTCTCTTAGGGAAAATTCTTCTGTTTAAAAAAAGAAAAAATAAGTTATTTTATGGTTTTATTTAAGGAGTAATGCTTAATTATTTTACAGAAGAACATTCACTTGTGAAGGAAGATTGTTCATTGCACTGAGGAACTTTACTGATAGATTCTGAGTCTTACTGGAAATAAAAGAAAAATATATTCTGCTGCTTAAGGAATTTCTCTCTGATTATTTTGCCAACTGAAAATAAAAGATACCTACTCACCTCAGTGATTGTTAAATGCCTTAAGCAATACTTGTCTGCACAAAGGAAGACCTGCTGTTGGCCTATCCAAAATAAAGGATAAAATTCTAGCTGTAAACTGTGGTCGCATTTGAAAGTATTCCTCTACCAACATATTTGTCAGTTTTACTTGCTTAATTTCCTAATTCTTTGAATTAATATCTTTACAGGTCCTAGCTTTGGTATTTGTCCGAAAACTCATGGATTTCTTTTTTACTAAGCGGGAACTCAGTTGGTTAGATGATTTGATGCCTGAGAGCAAGAAAAAGAAACTGGAAGATGCTGAGAAGGAGGTGGGTCATGGTTTCAGGTTCTTTTACTATGCAGCATTTTATCAATTTCTCCTTCGGACATTTCTAGAAAATGCTGTAAATAAGGCATATTCCATGCAACAGGTAGGCTTGTTAACAATATCCAAATGGTAATATTTTCATATTTTACTTAAGTCCTGTTAATGTTACAGATCTAATAGGCTTAGGTAGGGATGTCTGTTAGATGTAAATTCTTATGGTGCCATGCTGTCCCATAACACAGTATCTACAGTGCTCCTGGGGCTTGCTCCTGAGACCCGCTCAGATGATGTACAGCGATGAACCTGTGTCTGCAGGAAAGCTCTCAGGTGCCTGGGACAATTTGATGCTGCATGGGGACTGGTCTCGACCCTGCTGGAGATGCTGAGGAGAGCACTGCAGAATTTAAGGGGCATATCTTTTCCCAGCTACTTCTGAGCCATCTGTAGGTCACACACCATCGCCCTGGGCCCTCCCTGCTTAGCAGGTTCCCTGTTATACCCTGGGCTAGCATTTTCTGTCTGCTACTGCAGAAACAATTTACATCCACTTTCCAATGAAAAGATCAGTGACACAGCTTACCCCTTTTAAGCAAATCCTCAGACTTTTACTTACAGCCTGGGACACTACCATCCAGTTGACTGTTTCAGATCTGGATTCTTTGTCTCCTTTCAAAGAATATGCATTTCCAGTCATTTCTTACAAACTTGATACAGGGCAGATTCTTACACATTTCCACTCAGAATGTTCCTATATTTGGATGGTGAAACACTGATTTTTCTGATTGTAGATTTTTAACCCATTTTGCATCTGTTTGATAGCATTTTCATCTAGCTGCTATTTAATGAATTCCTTGTTTGAATATCATATAAAAGTGTGGGAATAGAAAGTAACTTTATGTGTGAGGGATTGAAGTCTTTGCCCTCCAAAGGGTATCAGCCACCTCATCAGTGTCAGCTGCTAGAGAACATAAGTACCAGGCCCAAATAAATGAGGGACTCGCCTCAATGGAGAAACACTGCAGAAGCAGTAGGTAGAACATGTTGGTACCAGGTTATTTTAAATGAGAGTTGTGTGTGCTGCCCCAGCACTTTTGAATAGTAGCATGGTGTGAGGTTATGGTGGCAGTGGGAGGTGAGGGTGCAGGCGATGCCACGTGGTCTTGGCAGGCTATGGTCGCTTCTAGGCAGGATTGCTCTGGGGACACTTGTGCATATGACCTCTAAGATGCCCTGCAGACCTCTGGCCCTGAAGCCCAGGACCCATGAGATGTAGCCTTTTGGTGGTACAAGGGTACTGCAAAAACTAGACAAATGTGAATGGATAAATCAGCAATTTATCCTTAGGGATGCCCTGAGATTTGATCTGAGGATTCCCACTGGTAAGTCTATTTGCAGAAATAGGACATGAGCTAGTAATTTGAACATGTAGCTATGAAAACTAGATTTCTCTGCCTGTAGGATTCTCCTGTGACCTTTGACAACTCACTGCCTCATTTCTAACCCGGAGAACTATAACTCTGCTTTCTTTGACACATTCAACATACTTTCGTAGAATATGTTTCGGGGAAAGGGTTTTGCCTAAGTGATAAATATCATGATGACTATTTACTATTTAGTATGTGCCTGTAAAACTACCAGGCTGAAATGAAAATATGTGAGTCATTGTTTTCCTTCTCGAATTGAAGCAGACCAGAGAGTTGTTTCATCACCGTATCTGTTGTCATCACAATTCAGAGTAACCAAAAGTAACCAAGGTAGCTCTATTCTTGTGGGTCTGGTTATTGGAAAGAATTCCTTGTTATCTTTATGTTTTGGTTATATGTCACTTTCCTTCTCATGCTTGATAGGATGGCATCAGAAAACAAAACTGGGAAAATCTACTGGTGTTACTTTATTTCATTCACTGTCTATTTCGAGAGGTTATTTTTACATATTTTGGCATTTCTAAATATTTGGAGCTATTATTAAAACTGTTCAACTGTCAAAAACTTATGAAGCTGTGAAGCCTGGAAATGACAAAATTAACTAGTAATAAAACTTCTGACATGTAGTCTAAGGAATTAATTGGAGCGTTGCTATCACACGGCTTTTAAAAATAGAAGTATTCTACCCACAAGAATATTCAGAAATATAGTTGACAAGATCTGAAACTTACTTGATTGGATCCTAATTTCATCACTTAAGTTGTTTTTGTATTTTTAGGCCATGTTTTTTCAAGGCTTTGTACATTTATAGTGGATATTATATATGCCTTCTTCTCACAGACCTTTGGAAACTACTTCAGTGTTAATCCATTAAGTCCTTCTGAGACAGGAATGAGCAAAGTGACTTCTCCCAGTTGGAGAAAATGTTGCGACTTTAAAATATTTATGATAGTAAACTGTGGAAGAAACATATTTCTGTGCAGAGAGGACTTAAGTTCTAGTATTTTTGCAAATGCTACTGGCTCTCCGAACTTATCAATGTGTGTGATGCATGTGGGATTTTGACTGATCTGCCAGAAAATGGTAAGCATTTTTTTTGGGGAGAGCCAACTCACACTTTCAAACAGACACAAGGATAAACTGTTGCAGAGCCATCTAATAAAGGAAAGGAAGACTTGGAGGTCTCTGGGTGTCTGTTACGCTCATAGACGCACAGTGCAACAGCTTAGGGCAGGATTTGATGGTTACATTCGTGTGATGGCACATTGACCTCCTGACTGTGGTTTTCCTGACCTCACAGGGCCTTGAGAATCCTTCTGTGGAGCCCTGAGCTGATGTCTGGTAGACACAGACTTGTTTTCCTTTGTTCTTGCAGGCAGAACATGGTGCTTGGCGGGTGTTGTTTTGCTCTCCCCTTCCCCCTAAGATGGGTTTTCTAGATTTGAAAATATTTCACAAAGACATTTTTGGTCGTTACGTTCTCTTCACTTCCTGTTACTCACAAGTTTTTGCCCTGTTCAGATGAAAACTAATTTTAGTGTCTTTATTCACTGCAATGAAACTTTATCAGCATTAAAACTGTGTGCAAACTTAAATTTGGCTTTCTTAATTTTTGCATGTTAACATTGCAATGTATATATCCTGTAAGGCATGACATTTAGAATTCACCATGCAGTTGCTCGCTCAGCATTACTAATTTTTCTCTTTATTGTTACAGAAGTGTCTTCTCTATTTGGCATTGAAAAATAACATTAAATGAAGATACATCTTTTAAAATAGAGGGTTTCAAATGTCAAATATTTAAATTAAGATAGTTGAAAAGTGTCTTACTTGAAGAATTTAAAAGAAATAATATTAAAGAAAAGGGGGAAAAGTATTAACGTATATAAATGTCACTTTTCACAACATCATATCTTGTCTCACATCTAAATTCCATCCTTCTAGGAAGAGCAAAGTATGTTAGCAATGGAAGAGGAAGGGACTGTTCAGTTACCACTAGAAGGACATTACAGGTAAAATATACCTTTCCTCTTTTAGGTGAGTTGCAATTAAATAAAATGAACATGCCACGTTATTTGTTCCTAACGCTTACTAAATGTCAGGAGGATTTTTGTCTGGTAGTAGAGTTGACTTAGGTGGACTAAACCATATACTGGAGCATGTAACAAGCTCAGTCCTTTTCTAGTCTTTCCACATGGTATCGCAGTCCCTAGGAAAAGGACACAGTAGTAGAAGTTTTCCTTTGGGCAGGACTGCAGGATCAGGCTGTTCATAATAAACCTCGGCTTTTGACAGGCACAGTGTGGCAGGAGGATACAGAACAGGTCAAACCTTTCACCCTGATGCTAGCAGGGAGCCGGGAAAGTTTTTAACACGCTCTAGAAAAAACTAGGTTCTTACGGTATTATGTTTTAACATTCTAATGAAGATCCTATCTGTGTGAGATAAGTGAATTGAGAGCTGAGGGTAGAGAAGGCATAATGCAGGGTTGACACAACTTAAAAAGCAAGACAAGGTATGTTACAGATAATAATAATACATGGGGCCAGCCCATAAGGACTCTCATTTACAGTTTTCAGAAAGGAAATTCTTAATGAAGATTTGAAATATCTGCTGATAGTAACCTCTGCATTAATGTCGAGTTCATAGGGACACTATCTCAGAGCGGCCTCCTCTTGTATGTTAACATGAAGCTACCCTAATGTCTCCTGACTGTCTGTGTCTCTGAAAAATCCCAGCCTAATTCTTTCTTCTGTTTCATCACACTTCTAATGGTCTGGTTTTGTTTCTTTTGTCCATACCTTTTTGTTCTATTTTATATTAGCAATACTAAGCTAAGGCTTAGTTTATCTTGAGGTGTGATGTATATTGATCTGTAGTGTGTTTACTTAGGTAGAGTTGCCTGGAAAATATCTGATTTTCTGTACTGTAAGGGTCACAGTTCTACAGCTAAAAACGAGTTAGGACATTGATTGATAAAGTGGTTCACCAAACCACTGTGAAAACAGGTTTACCACGAGTTTACTGAATGTCAAGCCATACATAAGCCATGAAGTCAGGAATAAGGTACAGGCAGACCTGTAAAACATTTAAGGCGTTATTATTCTTAAATGTATTAATACATATACATGTCTGGAGAACAAGCCTTATGAGGAGCGGCTGAGGGAACTGGGGTTGTTTAGCCTGGAGAAGAGAAGGCTGAGGGGAGACCTCATCACCACCTACAGCTACTTCAAGGGAGGTTGTAGAGAGGTGGGTGCTGTTCTCTTCTCCCAGGTGATGGGGGATAGAACAAGGGGAAACGGCACCAAGCTGTGCCAAGGGAGGTTCAGGTTAGAGATAAGGAGGAAGTTCTTTACTGAGAGGGTCGTCAGAAGCTGGAACAGGCTGCCCAGGGAGGTGGTGGAGTCACCATCCCTGGATGTATTTTAAGAGCGGGTAGATGAGGTACTTAAGGATATGGTTTAGTGGGTAGACAGGAACGGTTGGACGTGATGATCTCGGAGGTCTTTTCCAACCGAGCGATTCTGTGATTCTGTGTGATTCTGTGATATTTGGAGTAGTCCAGGTAAAGCTAAGGGCATAATGGCTACAGAAGTACTTAAAGCTACTGATTAGGTTGTTTAATTGGGGCGTTTTCATTAGATCTCTTAAACCTTTGACTTTGTCAAGGTTTTTGATTGCTTTTAAAATTGTTTTAAAAGCAGGTGGAGTTTCATAGCATAAGTACCTTGAATACTGTTAGGAGCTGCTGGGATTCTTGTTTAATCCAACTAAGCTGCTGGCATGCTGTGAGATCTTGGGCAGTAATTTCTTCTTTTTTCTGTCTATTATTTGGAAGTGAAAAAGAAATATTTGATTGATGTTAACTGGGATTAATGGCTGTTGGAGGAGGAAAATACTACAAAATGCTCATGTGTTCTAAGAAAACACTCGAGCCACTGCTCTGTATTTTTTAAGTTTAACAAAATTTCTTAACTTACATTGCACTTATTTATTGTCATCACTATCAGTTTTCAAGGACTTTTATAGAGTTAATAAGTAACAAAGACTGATTGCTTATTGGTTTATTGTGTATTTACTTTTATTCTTACCTAGAGATGACCCATCTGTGATAAACATTTCTGACGAAATGGCAAAAACTGCTGTGTGGAAGACATTGTTGATATCCTCAGAGAATGCAAAAGATAAGGAGTCAAGCTTTCCTGCTAAAAGGTTTTTCCTTTTTTTTTTGACTACATTATACTTTACATATTGGTGTCAAACCAGTACTAGAATATTTTGCTAGGGATTAAAAAATTTCATAGCATCTTGCAGTTTGATTTCTTGAGATTTCCTTTATTTATGCCCACTCAAAATATTTTCAGCTCAAAACACAAATTCACTGTGTAAATTTATTTTAAAAAAAAATCACAAATATTTGCATGCTACCTAGTTATGCTACAGTGGACAATGAAGTTAAGCATGCCTGATGCTTGTGTAATGACCCTCCAACCTACACCTGGATATTGCACAACAGCTGTTGTGTGTGTTCTGCTTGCTTTTGTTCTTTCCTCTTGAAAAAGACTTGGTCATCACTGCCCTGGAAATATCTATATGAAAAGCCCAGTGCTCTGAATGCAATCTACTGTTTGGAGTGAAAGTAATTTTAAGATTGCATCACTTCTTTTCATTTTTCTGCCTACTTCACTTGTACTCAGAACAGTTAAATACTTCTAAATTTTAGTCCAGATGAATTAAAATGAAGCAAGAATGTTTTATCTGTGCTACAGAGTTGTTATGGGAATAAGACAATATGAAATACAAGCACAGTGTGATTGTAATTGATTTTCCTCTGTTTCCACAAATTTTGCATATAACTATTTTCTACTTAATTGTTTCATATCACATTTTTGTCGTAAGCTCCCCTTTCTAATTACTCTAGAAGCTGATTCCCCAAAGGTAAGACCCTGCCCCCAGACCTTTTCCCTGATTTTATCTTCCAGTTCAAAGTGGTGTCACCTAGGAACTGAAGTGACTTCACTTTGTGTAATTTCTGGGGAGACAGAATGAAAAGAAATTTTAAATAGGAATGTAAAATGTCTTTGTAGAAGTCCTTAATATTAAAATTCAAAATATATTAATGTATTAAAAACAGTAACTGTAGCTGTAGTACATTTAAATGTTAAGTTGAATTTATTCCTAGATTTTTTTTTCATTAATTCTTTGACTTTTTTAAAATAGAAAATTATATTCTGCCCATTTCTAAATCTACTTTTCAATACAAGCCCCATGTTTGAAAGAGCTAGTCATTGCTTTATGGTGAAAAGATGCAGTAAGAGAAAAACTTTTGTAGTGAAAGCTTTCTAACTTTTGTCACCCCGACGTGGCATTCTGCATTTCGGTGCTGGTCCTTTCCCTGAGCACCACGAACAAGACAAGCAGTTGATGAGCAGACTCGTCATGTCAAACAAACAGCCCCCTAACGTGATCATTTTAATGCTGTTTCCCTGACAGTCAGCATAGCAGTGTAGTTCTGATTTGCCTTCCACCTCGCACATGGGCTGAAAAGGATCTTGTCACAGCGACATCGGTGTGGTACGTGTGAGGAGGATGTCAGCAGGGTTTTCTTACCTCGTGTGCCTCTGCTGTCCAGGCTGTGAAAGCCTGGAGACAGAAGAAACTGATGCGGTACATTCACAGCCACTGGGAATGCAGGAGTAATTTTTCTGGTGGATGTTGCTTTCTTTGATGGGATCATAGATTATGTAAATATCACTGTTTTCACCTAAGATTTTCAAAGATCCTTTGAACAAGGAGCACCCACATAGACTGTGGCTCAGACAACCTTGGTAAAAGATGATTTGGCTTTTCCACTGCAGCAAAATAGAAACTTATTTTCTAATGAGCTCATTTTTCAGTCTGTTCTTGTATCTTTGCTCATGAAAACAAAGACTCGGGTGGAAAGGAACTAAGGAATCACAGTTTTTATGGTTTTAGGTATGAGTGTCCTGTGGTAAAGGAACAACCTCTTAAAGAACCTGAAATCCTGCTTTTTTGTGTGCTCTAGCTTGTCTCTCTCATACAGAACAGAAGTAGATTCAGAGGTATACTGAAAGGCTTGCTTTCTGAAAAGCAAAACCATAGACAACATTAATCTTAAATCATATTAGAGACAGAGCTAAAGAAACATTGTGTTCCTAAACAAATGTATTGTTATGTGAAGATATAATCCAGTCCTAGGTAAGTACTGAGAAAAAGCAAGCATGGAAAGGTAACAGTCATAAGGATAATTTTTGCAATTTTTGTTCCTTCTCATGCTAATACCCCAAACTATTATTAAATGGGGATAATTAAATTACAGTACTCTACTAGGATTTAATGTAATGCCTCTTATGTAAGGTACTGATCAAATAACAACATAGGATGATTTCTGAAATGCATGAAATCTGGAAATTCTTTGTACTTATTAAATACTGAGTGGACTTGGCCAATAATAATAAACTAAGATCATCTCCAAAGAGAGATTTTAGGCAGGAGGGTTTATACAAACAACTCCTCAGCCTGATGCATGGATATCTGCCACAAGCTCTGCCCTGTCCCTGGCTCTGTGAAGTAGTACAGCGTGTGACACTTCTTACATCCCAGACTCATAACAGTAGGACTTAAATGAGATTTACTTAGTCCACTGTTGTTTAATCATAGAGGCACCTGAACTTTATAGTTTTTTCAACCTTAATTTTCTATTATTACAATTCCTAGGGACTGAAAGGTTTGCTTTTGAGCCCGTATTGGTAGAGAATTGAACACTAAAGCACCGCCCTCTTTGGTACATGTAATTAAATGTTCCTTTGTCTTTGCTTTTAACATTAAGTCCGTCAGAAAGCAGTCTCAACACACGTGCAGAAGATCTGACCGTTTATAGAAGTCCTAGCTGGTCTCGTTAAAGTATTGCAGAAAGAGGCATCTACTGCTCTGTAGGTGGTACGAGTTCCCTTCTCTACCTGAAGATACGCAGATCCTGCATTCCAGACCTTCCTTCTCAGGCTTGTTAGACTGCTCTCGTGGTAGGGAGGAAGAGAGCTCCAAGTCCCTTACAGATCCACCAGTTACGTGTTTTACTGGTAAAAGACTGGACTTGTCCTTTTTTTTTTTTTTTTTCCTTCAAATTTCTCAAGGCATTAAAGCCCCCATCTGCACGAGATGCTCAGAGATGTGAATCCTAAATAAAAGGAAGACCTTCCTGGTATCACAGAGGCACCTAAAACGTGGAAATACTGTAGACTGTAAGGCACACAACACATCCTCAGTGTTTGCTTTTACTAAGCACAGGTAACTCTCTGCCTGCTGTACTGCTGCACTTTAAATTCACCCCCCCACCCCCAGGAATTTGTTTGCATACCCTTTGTGTGCAGAAAGTGTAACGTACCCAATTCTATCACTGTTCTGCAGAAGGTGACAGATTTGGCAGTTGAAGTGGCAGAAGTTGGTATTCTTTAGCTATTTCCATTAACACCTCTGGAAGCTGCCATAGGCATAGAAGTAAGCTTTGGCTGAACTGAATTGTATCCTTAAAGCAATTTTTATGTGAAGAAAAATGTCAGATGATTGTAAAATTGTGCATGAATCACCTTAAGAATTTGAGAATAGCTCTTGCTTTCTTTAAGCCTTGTGTAACTCAGCCTGTTTCTCATTCATTCTAGTTAAGGAATTAATCCCATGAAGCCTGGTAGGTTATGTGCTTGATACAAGTTTGTTCTCAGAACCATCTCTTTGTTTTTTTTTTTTAGCTACCCTGCCACTCTTTGTTGAAGGCTTTATTTGCCTGTGTTGTGGAAGCCTCCTTGCATTTTCATAATGTGATTGAAACTCATTGCAAGAACATGACGTGTTATTTATTTACGCTGTTGTAAATTAGAACCCTTTTCACACACTTTTCACACACACACAAAAAAATCATCTGCTTTGCACACACACTGCTTTCTGTAGGCAAATCAACAGTTTTAACTGGAAAAAAGCTGAATCCGAATTTGAACTGCACTTCAGAGTTCTTAGTGATATAGCTTTTGTTTGATCTTTCAGGCTTTTTTTTTTTTAAAGTTATTTCCTAATAATGTATACATGAGGCAGTACGTGTGAAGCTCCAAATGGGGGATACTGTCACTTCCAGCCTTCTCCTGCTCTCCCCAGGCAAGACTGAAGGCCAAATATTACAGCTGGAAATTGGTTGGCACTGCTCTAGTTCAGAAACATTCCTTCTAAATGTACCTTGAGCAACAAAATGTATTTTAAAGACAAGAAATACTTGTGACCTCTTGTTTTTGCAGTTTAAAAAAATGCTGGTATTGGCCGAGAACTGTACTATTGCCATTATTTAATCAATCAATAGTTGTGTTTGCCAAAAGAAAGAGAAAAAAAAAGGAAACAAAAAAGTGGCTCTCTTTGCTTGCATGCTGGCTGACTTGTGTGTCTGTGCATCTTAAGTTCTCTACCTACCCTGTCACTAAACTGCTGGCTGATGTCTTCTGCGCCATTCAGCACAAACTTCCACTTGCTTCCCAGTTTGTGCTCTGCAGCATGAAAAACTAATTGAAATATCAGTGCAGTGGTGGGTTTCAGGTAGGTCATTAATATACACGATAGTGGTGCTGTAACTTTTTTTTTCCCCCCTTCTTTTCCTAGTGCTGAAATTAGAAAAGAGAAGAAAGCTGACGCAGGGAAAGGCGTTGACCGGGAGACTTGTCTATGACTTGTTCTTCAATTAGTTTTTTTACAGAAGAATGAAAGGAGTGCCACAGCCACTAAATAGAAATGATTTGACCTTGTAACTTTTGTCTTTCATCTCAAACTAGCACAGGTAATGTAGTGCAATATTTGTCTCATTTCACCTTGTCTGTATTGTCTAGTATCCGTGTAAAAGTCTGCAGTAGCCAATGCAAAAAATCTTCATGTTCTTTGCTGAAACTGGCCATTTATCAGTATTCGTATCATAAATTTAACTAGCAGAGTTTCTTTCAAATTCAACTTTCCTGATAATAGGTTTGTACTGTATTTTGCTACATTTTCTGTGTGAGAATACTTAATAATCTTCATTCAAGATGAACTTGAAAACGCTTGTTCCAATTTTTTTGGTTAAATCACCTAATTCAAGTGATGATTTCAGGAGACCCAAACTGACAAGCGAACATTAATTTTTAAAGTAACAAGTGATCTGACCCTGTGAACAAACTAACAAGGATAATCCTTTCCTCCTCAAGCTGTCCTTTCGAAGTCATGGATTACTCTTGCAATAAGGATTGCAGGGTCAGATTCTGTGTTTGTGAAGTTCTCCTTGATTTAATACAGTGTATTTAATATTCAAATTTGTATGTAACTGGAACATAGTCATATATATTAAAAATAA